>NC_088217.1:49302763-49372763 GCF_036934945.1 Oncorhynchus masou masou | reverse complement strand
GTCCCGGTACAGTGACCTCCTGTCCTCTCTCCCCAGCCTGTCCCGGTACAGTGACCTCCTGTCCTCTCTCCCCAGCCTGTCCCGGTACAGTGACCTCCTGTCCTCTCTCCCCAGCCTGTCCCGGTACAGTGACCTCCTGTCCTCTCTCCCCAGCCTGTCCCGGTACAGAGAGGACAACATGATAGATCCCTATGACCTGCTGTCCTCTCTCCCCAGCCTGTCCCGGTACAGTGAGGACAACATGATAGATCCCTATAACCTGCTGTCCTCTCTCCCCAGCCTGTCCCGGTACAGTGAGGACAACATGATGGATCCCTATAACCTGCTGTCCTCTCTCCCCAGCCTGTCCCGGTACAGTGAGGACAACAAGATGGATCCCTATAACCTGCTGTCCTCTCTCCCCAGCCTGTCCCGGTACAGAGAGGACAACATGATGGATCCCTATAACCTGCTGTCCTCTCTCCCCAGCCTGTCCCGGTACAGTGAGGACAACAAGATGGATCCCTATAACCTGCTGTCCTCTCTCCCCAGCCTGTCCCGGTACAGAGAGGACAACATGATGGATCCCTATAACCTGCTGTCCTCTCTCCCCAGCCTGTCCCAGTACAGTGAGGACAACATAATGCATCTCTATGACCTGCTGTCCTCTCTCCCCAGCCTGTCCCGGTACAGTGAGGACAACATGATGGATCCCTATAACCTGCTGTCCTCTCTCCCCAGCCTGTCCCGGTACAGTGAGGACAACATGATGGATCCCTATAACCTGCTGTCCTCTCTCCCCAGCCTGTCCCGGTACAGTGAGGACAACATGATGGATCCCTATAACCTGCTGTCCTCTCTCCCCAGCCTGTCCCGGTACAGTGAGGACAACATGATGGATCCCTATAACCTGCTGTCCTCTCTCCCCAGCCTGTCCCGGTACAGTGAGGACAACAAGATGGATCCCTATAACCTGCTGTCCTCTCTCCCCAGCCTGTCCCGGTACAGTGAGGACAACATGATGGATCCCTATAACCTGCTGTCCTCTCTCCCCAGCCTGTCCCGGTACAGTGAGGACAACATGATGGATCCCTATAACCTGGCCATCTGCTTCGGGCCCACACTGATGTCAGTCCCAGAGAGCTGTGACCAGGTGTCCTGCCAGGCCCACGTTAACGAGCTCATCAAGACCATCATCATCCACCACGACGGGGTCTTCCCCGGACCACGGGACCTGCAGGGGCCCGTCTACATCAGCCCAGGGGCCACTGATGAGTACTGGTGAGTGGGGGCACAGGAGTAGGGGACAGTGTGTGTGTGTGTGTGAGGCAAAGAGGTGCAGGGGCCCCTATACGAGTAGTGAGGTAGACACAAGGGACCTGTTTACTACTGAGAACTGGTGAGCTGTGTGTGTGTGTGCGTGTGTGCGTGAGGGAAGGAGGGGTAGAGACGGGACTAGGGGATGGTGAAGGGTCTTAGGGTTTTTGGGGTGGGGGGGATGTAGTGATTTAAGGGTCTGGTCCAGCCCAGAGGAGCCAGAAGGATCCGCTTACCCAGAGAGTGCTGATCTTAGGCCCAAAAGACACACACACACACACACACACCTCTGGAATCCTGGCCTAGGTTGTACCAGTCCATTAGTGTAACAGTAGAAGTGGCAGGTAGGGAGGCATGCCGGCCATCCCAGAGACACTACAGTAACATTGAAGATCTCTCCGGTGAGGAAGATCCCCCCCCCCCTGGTTATGAAGATCTCTCCGGTGAGGAAGATCCCCCACCCTGGTTATGAAGATCTCTCCGGTGAGGAAGATCCCCCACCCTGGTTATGAAGATCTCTCCGGTGAGGAAGATACCCCCCCCCCTGGTTATGAAGATCTCTCCGGTGAGGAAGATACCCCCCCCTGGTTATGAAGATCTCTCCGGTGAGGAAGATACCCCCCTGGTTATGAAGATCTCTCCGGTGAGGAAGATACCCCCCCCTGGTTATGAAGATCTCTCCGGTGAGGAAGATACCCCCCCCTGGTTATGAAGATCTCTCCGGTGAGGAAGATCCCCCACCCTGGTTATGAAGATCTCTCTGATGAGGAAGATCCCCCACCCTGGTTATGAAGATCTCTCCGGTGAGGAAGATACCCCCCCCCCGGTTATGAAGATCTCTCCGGTGAGGAAGATACCCCCCTGGTTATGAAGATCTCTCCGGTGAGGAAGATACCCCCCTGGTTATGAAGATCTCTCCGGTGAGGAAGATACCCCCCCCCCTGGTTATGAAGATCTCTCCGGTGAGGAAGATACCCCCCCCTGGTTATGAAGATCTCTCTGGTTATGAAGATCTCTCCGTCTCTGGCCAAACCTGAAGTGTCTGTTTGTAACTAGATGAATGGAAGTATCTGATGTTGTCATATTGAAACCATTTCATCTCTCATCCTCTCATTCATAAACACATGAGCTCTTTTAGCTGAAATGCATGTGTTTATCAGCTGTAGGGGGTCACATGGTTTACACACTGACACACACACCCTCAGGGAAAACACATGTACATATCTGCTCAGTTGTGCTGCATGACCAGCTGTTTCACCAGTTGCTAATTTTCCCACCCCTATTCAAAATCAAATCTCTCTCTCTCTCAGTGATCCTCACTGTGAGCCCCCCCTGGTGGACATACCTGCTCCCGACACCATCTCTGTCATCCACAACAGCGATGATGGTGAGTTCACAGCAATATGTACACACACAGACACACACACGAACACACTGTTGAAAACATTTTTCCATAATTCGTCTTTGAGCCGAAGCTTGCCCACTGATGTGGCAAACATGATGCCCACGGATGCCATGCTGCCCTCCCTCACTCACTCGCTCTGCCCCTAACTCTGAAGCTGCTTCTATCAGCAGCATTCTGCTTCTGACATCCCCTGGCCCCTGGCCACGTCACACAGCCACCTCTTATATCTCCCTTATGAGCACTTCATAACAGCTGTGTGATCACTCTATGACTGTGTGCTCCCCAACCTCTTCGTCTGTAACCAACTGCTGTGGCACTAACCTGCTTGATACTAACACGCCTCTTCCTCTCTACCCTTGCTTCTCCCCTTCTGTTTCTCCCCTCTCTCTTCTGTTTCTCCCCTCTCTCTCTTCTGTTTCTCCCCTCTCTCTTCTGTTTCTCCCCTCTCTCTCTTCTGTTTCTCCCCTCTCTTCTGTTTCTCCCCTCTCTCTTCTGTTTCTCCCCTCTCTCTTCTGTTTCTCCCCTCTCTCTTCTGTTTCTCCCCTCTCTCTTCTGTTTCTCCCCTCTCTCTTCTGTTTCTCCCCTCTCTCTTCTGTTTCTCCACTCTCTCTTCTGTTTCTCCCCTCTCTCTTCTGTTTCTCCCCTCTCTTCTGTTTCTCCCCTCTCTCTTCTGTTTCTCCCCTCTCTTCTGTTTCTCCCCTCTCTCTTCTGTTTCTCCCCTCTCTCTTCTGTTTCTCCCCTCTCTCTTCTGTTTCTCCCCTCTCTCTTCTGTTTCTCCCCTCTCTCTTCTGTTTCTCCCCTCTCTTCCCTGTTTCTCCCCCCTCTCTTCTGTTTCTCCCCTCTCTCTTCTGTTTCTCCCCTCTCTCTTCTGTTTCTCCCCTCTCTCTTCTGTTTCTCCCCTTTCTCTTCTGTTTCTCCACTCTCTCCCGTTTCTCCCCTCTCTCTTCTGTTTCTCCCCTTTCTCTTCTGTTTCTCCACTCTCTCTCCCGTTTCTCCCCTCTCTCTTCTGTTTCTCCCCTCTCTCTTCTGTTTCTCCCCTCTCTCTTCTGTTTCTCCCCTTTCTCTTCTGTTTCTCCACTCTCTCCCGTTTCTCCCCTCTCTCTTCTGTTTCTCCCCTCTCTCTTCTGTTTCTCCCCTTTCTCTTCTGTTTATCCTCTCTCTTCCCCATTTCTCCCCTCTCTCTCCCGTTTCTCCCCTCTCCTGTTTCTCCTCTCCCTTTCCCGTTTCTCCCCTCTCTCCCCGTTTCTCCCCTCTCTTCTGTTTCTCCTCTCGCTCCCCTGTTTCTCTCCTCTCTCCCCCCTTTTCTCTCCACTCGCTCCCCCTTTCTCCCCTCTTTCTTCCCTATCTCTCCCCTCTCACTTCTGTTTCTCCCCTCTCTTCCATTTTTCTCCTCTCTCTCTTCCCTGTTTCTCCTCCCTCTCTCTCTCTTCTGTTTCTCCACTCTCTCTTCCCTGTCTCTTCTGTTTCTCCCCTCTCTCTCTTCCCTGTTTCTCCTCCCTCTCTTTCTATTCTGTTTCTCCACTCTCTCTTCCCTGTCTCTTCTGTTTCTCCCCTCTCTCATCTGTTTCTCCCCTCTCTTTTCCTGTTTCTCCCCTCTCTTCTGTTTCTCCCCTTTCTTCCCTTTTTCTCCTCTCTCTCTCCCCTGTTTCTCCTTTCTCTCTCCCCTGTTTCTCCCCTCTCTCATCATTTTCTCCCCTCTCTCTCCCGTTTCTCCACTCTCTCTTCTGTTTCTCCCTTCTCTCTCTCCCATTTCTCCCCTCTCTCTTCTGTTTCTCCTCTCTCTCTCTTCCCCGTTTCTCCCCTCTCTCTTCTGTTTCTCCCTTCTCTCTCTCCCTTTTCTCCCCACTCTCTTCTGTTTCTCACCTCTCTCGTCTGTTTCTCCCCTCTCTCGTCTGTTTCTCCCCTCTCTCTCCCATTTCTCTCTTCTCTCTTCTGTTTCTCCCCTCTCTCTTCTGTTTCTCCCCTCTCTCTTCTGTTTCTCCCCTCTCTCTTCTGTTTCTCCCCTCTCTCTTCTGTTTCTCCCCTCTCTTCTGTTTCTCCCCTCTCTCTTCTGTTTCTCCCCTCTCTCTTCTGTTTCTCCCCTCTCTCTTCTGTTTCTCCCCTCTCTCTTCTGTTTCTCCCCTCTCTCTTCTGTTTCTCCCCTCTCTCTTCTGTTTCTCCCCTCTCTTCTGTTTCTCCCCTCTCTCTTCTGTTTCTCCCTCTCTCTTCTGTTTCTCCCCTCTCTCTTCTGTTTCTCCCCTCTCTTCTGTTTCTCCCCTCTCTTCCCTGTTTCTCCCCCTCTCTTCTGTTTCTCCCCTCTCTTCTGTTTCTCCCCTCTCTCTTCTGTTTCTCCCCTCTCTTCTGTTTCTCCCCTTTCTCTTCTGTTTCTCCACTCTCTCCCGTTTCTCCCCTCTCTCTTCTGTTTCTCCCCTTTCTCTTCTGTTTCTCCACTCTCTCTCCCGTTTCTCCCCTCTCTCTTCTGTTTCTCCCCTCTCTCTTCTGTTTCTCCCCTCTCTCTTCTGTTTCTCCCCTTTCTCTTCTGTTTCTCCACTCTCTCCCGTTTCTCCCCTCTCTCTTCTGTTTCTCCCCTCTCTCTTCTGTTTCTCCCCTTTCTCTTCTGTTTATCCTCTCTCTTCCCCATTTCTCCCCTCTCTCTCCCGTTTCTCCCCTCTCCTGTTTCTCCTCTCCCTTTCCCGTTTCTCCCCTCTCTCTCCCGTTTCTCCCCTCTCTCTTCTGTTTCTCCTCTCGCTCCCCTGTTTCTCTCCTCTCTCCCCCCTTTTCTCTCCACTCGCTCCCCCTTTCTCCCCTCTTTCTTCCCTATCTCTCCCCTCTCACTTCTGTTTCTCCCCTCTCTTCCATTTTTCTCCTCTCTCTCTTCCCTGTTTCTCCTCCCTCTCTCTCTCTTCTGTTTCTCCACTCTCTCTTCCCTGTCTCTTCTGTTTCTCCCCTCTCTCTCTTCCCTGTTTCTCCTCCCTCTCTTTCTATTCTGTTTCTCCACTCTCTCTTCCCTGTCTCTTCTGTTTCTCCCCTCTCTCATCTGTTTCTCCCCTCTCTCTTTCCTGTTTCTCCCCTCTCTTCTGTTTCTCCCCTTTCTTCCCTTTTTCTCCTCTCTCTCTCCCCTGTTTCTCCTTTCTCTCTCCCCTGTTTCTCCCCTCTCTCATCATTTTCTCCCCTCTCTCTCCCGTTTCTCCACTCTCTCTTCTGTTTCTCCCTTCTCTCTCTCCCATTTCTCCCCTCTCTCTTCTGTTTCTCCTCTCTCTCTCTTCCCCGTTTCTCCCCTCTCTCTTCTGTTTCTCCCTTCTCTCTCTCCCTTTTCTCCCCACTCTCTTCTGTTTCTCACCTCTCTCGTCTGTTTCTCCCCTCTCTCGTCTGTTTCTCCCCTCTCTCTCCCATTTCTCTCTTCTCTCTTCTGTTTCTCCCCTCTCTCTTTCCCGTTTCTCCCCTCTCTCCCGTTTCTCCCCTCTCTCTTGTTTCTCCCCTCTCTCTTCTTTTTCTCCCCTCTCTCTCCCGTTTCTCCCCTCTCTCTTCCCTCTCTCTTATGTTTCTCCCCTCGCTCTTCTGTTTCTCCCCTCTATTCCCTGTTTCTTCCCTCTATTTCCTGTTTCTCCCCTCTCTCTTCCCCGTTTCTCCCCCTCTTTCCCATTTCTCCCCTCTCTCTCCCGTTTCTCCCTCTCTTTCCCGTTTCTCCCCTCTCTCCCGTTTCTCCCCTCTCTCTTGTTTCTCCCCTCTCTCTTCTTTTTCTCCCCTCTCTCTCCCGTTTCTCCCCTCTCTCTTCCCTCTCTCTTATGTTTCTCCCCTCGCTCTTCTGTTTCTCCCCTCTATTCCCTGTTTCTCCCCTCTATTTCCTGTTTCTCCCCTCTCTTCCCCGTTTCTCCCCCTCTTTCCCATTTCTCCCCTCTCTCTCCCGTTTCTCCCTCTCTCTCCCGTTTCTCCCCTGTTTCTCTCCTCTCTCTCCCCCTTTTCTCCCCACTCTCTCCCCTCTTTCTTCCCTATCTCTCCCCTCTCTCTTCTGTTTCCCCCTCTCTCTTCTGTTTCTCCCCTCTCTTCCCTGTTTCTCCCCTCTCACTTCTGTTTCTCCCCTCTCTCTTCTGTTTCTCCCCTCTCTCTTTCCTGTTTCTCCCCTCTCTTCTGTTTCTCCCCTCTCTACCCTTTTTCTCCTCTCTCTCTCCCCTGTTTCTCCTTTCTCTCTCCCCTGTTTCTCCCCTCTCTCATCATTTTCTCCCCTCTCTCTCCCGTTTCTCCCCTCTCTCTTCTGTTTCTCCCTTCTCTCTCCCCTGTTTCTCCCCTCTCTCATCTGTTTCTCCCCTCTCTCTCCCATTTCTCCCCTCTCTCTTCTGTTTCTCCTCTCCCTCTCTTCCCCGTTTCTCCCCTCTCGCTCCCCTGTTTCTCTCCTCTCTCTCCCCTTTTCTCCCCACTCTCTTCTGTTTCTCCCCTCTCTCGTCTGTTTCTCCCCTCTCTCTCCCATTTCTCTCTTCTCTCTTCTGTTTCTCCCCTCTCTCTTTCCCGTTTCTCCCCTCTCTCTTCTTTTTCTCCCCTCTCTCTCCCATTTCTCCCCTCTCTCTTCCCTCTCTCTTCTGTTTCTCCCCTCTATTCCCTGTTTCTCCCCTCTCTCTCCCGTTTCTCCCCTCTCTCTCCCGTTTCTCCCCTGTTTCTCTCCTCTCTCTCCCCTTTTCTCCCCACTCTCTCCCCCTTTCTCCCCTCTTTCTTCCCTATCTCTCCCCTCTCTCTTCTGTTTCCCCCCTCTCTCTTCTGTTTCTCCCCTCTCTTCCCTGTTTCTCCCCTCTCACTTCTGTTTCTCCCCTCTCTTCCCTGTTTCTCCCCTCTCTTCCCTGTTTCTCCCCTCTCACTTCTGTTTCTCCCCTCTCTTCCCTGTTTCTCCCCTCTCTTCCCTGTTTCTCCCCTCTCACTTCTGTTTCTCCCCGCTCTTCCCTTTTTCTCCTCTCTCTTCCCTTTTTCTCCTCTCTCTCTTCCCTGTTTCTCCTCCCTCTCTCTCTCTTCTGTTTTTCCACTCTCTCTTCCCTGTCTCTTCTGTTTCTCCCCTCTCATCTGTTTCTCCCCTCTCTCTTCCCTTTTTCTCCTCTCTCTCTTCCCTGTTTCTCCTCCCTCTCTCTCTCTTCTGTTTCTCCCCTCTCTCTTCCCTGTCTCTTCTGTTTCTCCCCTCTCTCATCTGTTTCTCCCCTCTCTCTTTCCTGTTTCTCCCCTCTCTCTTCTGTTTCTCCCCTCTCTCTCTCCCGTTTCTCCCCTCTCTCTTCCCTGTTTCTCCTCCCTCTCTCTCTCTTCTGTTTCTCCACTCTCTCTTCCCTGTCTCTCCTGTTTCTCCCCTCTCTCTTCTGTTTCTCCCCTCTCTCTCTCCCGTTTCTCCCCTCTCTCTTCCCTGTTTCTCCTCCCTCTCTCTCTCTTCTGTTTCTCCACTCTCTCTTCCCTGTCTCTTCTGTTTCTCCTCTCTCTTCTGTTTCTCCCCTCTCTCTCTCCCGTTTCTCCCCTCTCTCTCCTGTTTCTCCCCTCTCTTCTGTTTCTCCACTGTCTCTTCTTTTTCTCCCCTCTCTCTCCCGTTTCTCCCGTTTCTCCCCTCTCTCTCCCCTCTCTCTTCTGTTTCTCCCCTCTCTCTTCTGTTTCTCCCCTCTATTCCCTCTTTCTCCCCACTCTCTTCCCCGTTTCTCCCTCCTCTTTCCCGTTTCTCCCCTCTCTCTCCCGTTTCTCCCCTCTCTCTTCTGTTTCTCCCCTCGCTCTTCTGTTTCTCCCCTCGCTCTTCTGTGTCTCCCCTCTCTCCTGTTTCTCCCCTCTCTCTTCTGTTTCTCCCACCGTCCACCCCCCATTTCTCTCTTTCTTTATTTCCCCCCCCCCTTCCTACCCTCTCTCTGACTCTCAGGCTCGTTGGTCGTTTCAGAATCGGACCCAATAGAGGCCATTGCTCGCTTCGACTTCTCCGGACGGACCAACCAGGAGCTGTCATTTAAGAAGGGCGCGTCTCTCCTCCTTTTCCAGCGAGCCAGTGATGACTGGTGGGAGGGCCGACACAACGGAGTGGACGGACTGGTGCCTCACCAGTACATAGTGGTTCAGGACATGTAAGAAACCACAAGACCAGTGGACACCAGTTTACACTAGTACAGAAGGTTTCAGACCAGTACAGACCTGTTCAGCTCAGAATAAACCAGTACAAACCACTTTAAACCAGTACAGACCTGTCCAGATCAGTATAGATCCATTTAGACCAGTACAAACCAGTATAGACCAGTACAGACCAACATAGAGAAGATGAGAGAAAGGAGTTCTCGTTGGCTTGGCTGTAGCCTGATGGTTGTGTGTTCCAGGCCGGACGGGGGTAGAGGCAGTCCGAAGACTGAAGCGGAGTTGCAGGAGGAGAGAGTGTCCACTAGGGGCACTGCTGCCTCTCCTACTGGAGCTCATGTAGCAGACATCTACCTAGCCAACCTCAACAAGTAAGACACACCAGGCACCAATCACAGTACAGCATCTCGTCATTTACACCTTCACTGACCCAATCAGATCTCAGTCTGTTTTCACCTTCTCACCATTCTGGTCTCTCCCTCGTTCTCTTTTTCTTTCTTTCTCTCTCTCCCTCTTTCTCTCTCTCCCTCTTTCTCTCTCTCTCTCTCTCTCTCTCTCTCTCTCGCCTTCACTTTTCTTTCTCCCCCCCACCTCTCTATGTCTCTCTCTCTGTCAGGATGAGGAAGAGGCCTGAGTTGGGGAGTATCCGTAGGACCTTTTGGGGGTCTGAGGGGGTCCAGGGGGGTGATGTGTCCCCGTCTGGGGCGACAGGAGGGGGCGTAAGGACGGCCAGTCTGCCAGTGGGAGGGGCTCTGGTGAAGGAAGGCGGCGACAAGCGACCGGTCAGCGCCCACAGTGTCCTCAACTCCTCAATCACGCGCCACTCCTCTCTCAAGACCAAGGTAGCGTCAAAATACATAGCTTCCATTAGTGCCGTACTATCGCTCTTTTTCAGTTGTTGGGTTTTATGATCTGTCGGTGGAGGCTGCTGAGCGGAGGACGACTCATACTAATGGCTGGAACGGAGTCAATGGAGTCGTACCAAAGACATGCCCTTGCAGCCATTGTTATGAGCTGTCCTCCCCTCAGCAGCCTCCACTGTTCTCTGTTCATTCTTGTTATTGCTGATTGCAACGACTCTCATTTGTTGTGTAGGTGGAGAGCCCTCAGTACTGCAAGGCGACTACCACGGGCCGCTCTAAGAGCTTCAGCAACCACCGGCCCCTGGATCCCGAGGTCATCGCTCAGATGGAGCCCACCTCACAGGTGCGCCCGTCTCTGACCTCTGACACCGCACCTCTCACCTTTGACCCCTCACCCTCAGCCAAATGTGTGCGCGTGTGTATTCTGATTTGTATCTGTCCGACATCTCCTGTTTCAGGATATCGAGGCGGCTATGAGCTCTGCTCTGAGTGAGCTGAAAGAGCTGGAGAGGCAGAGCAGTGTCAAGCACACGCACACCCCCGACGTGGTGCTGGACACACTGGAGCAGCTGAAGGGTGTGTGCGGGGGTGGCGGGGCGTCCGAGCCCTCCAGTCCCCTCCACTCCCGTCTGCTGAGGGATAGCGAGGGCGCAGGGCCTCCACACTCACACCCCCTCCAACGCAGCGCCTCGTCCGCGAGCGACGTCCCCTCCTCCTTCCGCCCCTCCAAGCCCAGGAGCCCCCTGCCCTCTTCCGCATCCTCTTCTCTCGCCTCCTCAGCCCTCTCTGCCTCCACTCCCTCCTTCCGAGAGCCTCGCCCTCCAGCCACGCGGCCCAAGCCGGTGGTCTTCCCCAAGGGTGGAGGAGGCAGCAGTCCGGCTATGGGCTCCCCAACCACCACTGTCCCCCCAACCCCTCCTCCCCCACCCCCACCCCAGCCCAACGACAAGTCCTGCCCCGCCTGAGGGCACTCTCTCTCACACGCACACACACACACACACACACACACACACACACACCCCTTCGATCCACACACCCTGTCCCCATCTCCTCTCACCCCAGTGATAAGTGGGATAGCTCCCATCTTGGATCAGCTTACCCTTGCAAACTCTTAACCATTTATGGGGAAAACCCCCGAATGATATGTAAAGCATCCTTGACTCAACTCTGCCCCCTCTTGGTAGCTTTAGTCATCACACCTACCTTCTGACACGGACTAATACAGAAAATCAAACAAGGCATCCAAATGGACAAAAAGCCTGAAAAAAGAGATATGGCGCCTGTACTGTATATACCGGTGTGAGGTGTGTGTGTGTGTGTGTGTATGTGTGTGAGGTGTGTGTGTGTGAGGTGTGTGTGTGTGTGAGGTGTGTGTGTGTGGCATACCTTACACTTGAGTGAGAGCACCGTTTGATTTGAAATAGATGGTGATATTTAAGAACATTTATCCCCAACTAACCTTGAGAATACTGGAGTGGACTGGAGGAGTGGTTCACCTGGTTGGCTGTGTGTGTGGCAGTGTGACTCCTGGATTCCACACTCTCTGAGAACACACAGACCGACTGTGGAAACAGAGAACACTAACTAACTCTTTAGAAACTCCGAGACCTGTTCACTCCACTGCTTCAAGACTGGGGCAAGACTGGATCTGCCAGCCTGGACAGAGAGAGAGAGAGAGTTGGACTGATAGATGGATGGACAGATGGACAGATGGAGGGACAGAGGGCCAGAAGGTAAAGCCACTCCGGTGGAAAGCTGGGCTGTATCACCGATAGAAAAGCTCTGGAGTAGAGTGCAGGGGGAATGCCTGCTTCTATGTGAGGAGGAGAGAGCTGGGTTACATCTCTGATCCTCCGAGGTGTCTGGGCAGCAAGCGGCGTGTTGTGGGGATTCATCATAACACAAAACGCTAACCCGTAGAGTTGCTTTACACGAGGGTCTTTTCTACTGTGCTCTCCTAGACTCGACATCCGGGCTTTTCAATTGGCGGCCCTCAGTGGCCAAAGTAATGCTGCTTCTCTTTACTAAGTGGAAATTGATTGACCATCTGATGTCATCGATTTGCCAGAGAGTCCAATCACCTGTTTCCCGGGTGGGAAGGAGTCCTTAGAATTGAATGCAATAGTGACGGGGCCCTCCAGGACCAGAATTGAATAGCCCTGTTCGACATTCGGTACAACCAACATAGTGCAACGCAACGATTGTCTGGCTTTACAGCAGCACCTCCTGCTGGTGCATAAGGGCACGACATGGCCTTGCTCAATAACCACCCTTTCTTTAGCAATAAGAGACTCATCAACTCAGCAGCATGCCAGGCCTGCTGCTTCTCTCTCCCTTAGATTCCCGGCATTAATATACACTCTATTACAGAAGTAGAACACACACACACGCATGCATGACGTGTGTGTGTGTGTTCTGTGGCAGCTAAATGCCTTTTCAGGTTCTCCTCGCATGCTGGGGCCACAGCAGTCGCAGTGCTGACTGACTGATTGACTGACTGACTGACTGCGTCTATCTACAATACAAGCAATGCACCTCTTCGACCAGCTACACGCAAATTTTGACTCCAAACAAAATCCGCAAACATGTTTGTTTTTCCTTGTGTATATGTTTAATAATCATGATGATAACTGGAAAAGTGCAGACGAGGAATCTCAGTGAGGTGGAAGAGTTTGTTCAGATACGAGCACAAACAAACCTCGTCAAGCACATTTGGAATAATTACATTATGCTTCTTTTCTCCCAGTTGTTAGTTAATCCTCAGAATACGTCATACTGAACCGTGTCTGTCAGGGACTCTGCACAGCTCTTAGAACTGAAACGTAAAGGGAAAACCCACTCAAAAAATCATTTGGTGTTTGTTTCATTAGTCCACTGTTGATACAGTCCCAAACTTGACTGCTGGCAAGCGAAACATTTTTCAGGATAATTTGCGTCATCATGATGATGTGGCTGGAGACACTTTGCTTCTTGAAACTCCCAACATCTTGAAAACTTAACTGTTGACCTTCAAAACATTTTGGGACTGTATCAACAGTGGACTAATGAAACAAATACCAAATTATATTTTTTTAAAGTGGATTTGCCCATTAACTGCGCATCATGAAGGGAACCAGCGAATGGCAGCTTTCTGGGGACAGGGGGACCAACAGGAAGGGGACACCACAGACAGCAGAGCCACTTCCTGTGTCACCAGAGCCACTGCTCACTCGGCTTAATGTTTGTGTGACTGACTAGTACTCAGTCCCAGTCATTTCAGCCATTTCTGGAAAAGTGTCACTCTCTCGTTCCTCTACCAAGAGCATTGGTGTGTATCATGGCGGACCAGCGTCCAATCATTTATTGGGATTTATATAACCCAATGACATGAGTTAAAGCATGTGGTGCTCGACTTTAAGAGAACTTCTGCTGTGACTCCCTAACTGTCTGTTACTCTGACTGCCGCATCACGTGGTCAACGTCAAACCGGTCCTGTCCTGTCTGTCACGGTGACATCATTTGCATTTTCTGTAGTATCGAACTCTGATTTGTCAAGGGGAAGGTGACAGAATGTTTTGATTGGTCAAGGTCAGTGGGAGGCGGGATGCTCTATTGATTGACAGCTCTAACGCCCGGTCTGAGATCAGGATTGTCAATGACAGGGCTCAAGAGAACCCTCAGGGGAGAGGAGAAGAACAACTAGTTCAGACAGTTTCTGTCTTTCCCCCTATCACCCTCCTCTCTTAGTACCTTTCTCCTTCTCCTAGCATTCTCCCTCTGTTCCCACAGACACACACCTTTTCCTTACAAATATCCCTCTCTCTAGTTCCTCCCTTATTCCTTCCTCCCCACCCTGCAAACCCCAGGTATATAATTGTATTATTGCAATCCCAAATGCTCTGTAACAGGTGGTTGATTTCTTAAATGTAATGTTTTATCTCTGTGTGTATTTTCAGATGTGTTTTACATAGGGTTGCTCCCCTTACCTCATCTTTGGCCACTGGGGCGATTAGGCATTAACACCCATGTCATACGAACACACACTCGTTCCTGATGGGTGATGCTTTGTGGTTGGAGTCTCTGTTCACCTGGCTTCGCTGTATAGGAGCCGGGAGCCTCAGTCTCCACACCGTATTATCAGTTGAGCTCAAATCATTCATCGCACACTTGAAATTACAGTGTGCTCACGGACTGATTTGAGCGATGATGATTTTTAAAATTCTGACTTAACTATTGTTAAATATGCATTTCTTGCCCATTTGAAAACATGGGACCTAAAAAAAAAATTAAAAAATGACTGTAATGTCAAATATATTTATAGTTGTCTCTGTATTACCGGAGAATCCTATGTTAAGATGTACTTTGTACATACAATGTTGTACATTACAGAGGTACACTGTTTTTCTGGTACAATATTGTACAGTAATAGCAATAGTAGCTTAATCAAATAGGTCTTATATAATTCTATGTCTAGTTCTTGTAGTAGACTTTTTTTTTTTAATAAACATCTCTTGCTATAAAAGGTCTCTGTGTTGGTGGGGAGATTATCATGACAGTGACTGTCACGACGACGATGGATTGCAATGCATCTGGTTCTGTCTTCTCTCTCTCTCCCTTCTCTCTCTCACAAACACACACACACACACACTCCTAGGATGAGACTTTTTGCATTCACCACTTGTGTCTACAGAAGTGCTGCATCCACAGGACTGTATTACGGAGAGAGGGAGCAAACCACGGCGCCCGTGTCGACGAAGAGATGGTCGTGTCCTCCATCAGAGACGTCCTACCATAGATAGGCAACATATGTTCATTAGGGGTCATTTACATTTACATTACATTTAAGTCATTTGGCAGACGCTCTTATCCAGAGCGACTTACAAATTGGTGAATTCACCTTATGACATCCAGTGGAATAGCCACTTTACAATAGTGCATCTAAATCATTTAAGGGGGGGGTGAGAAGGATTACTTTATCCTATCCTAGGTATTCCTTAAAGAGGTGGGGTTTCAGGTGTCTCTGGAAGGTGGTGATTGACTCCGCTGTCCTGGCGTCGTGAGGGAGTTTGTTCCACCATTGGGGGGCCAGAGCAGCGAACAGTTTTGACTGGGCTGAGCGGGAACTGTACTTCCTCAGTGGTAGGGAGGCGAGCAGGCCAGAGGTGGATGAACGCAGTGCCCTTGTTTGGGTGTAGGGCCTGATCAGAGCCTGGAGGTACTGCGGTGCCGTTCCCCTCACAGCTCCGTAGGCAAGCACCATGGTCTTGTAGCGGATGCGAGCTTCAACTGGAAGCCAGTGGAGAGAGCGGAGGAGCGGGGTGACGTGAGAGAACTTGGGAAGGTTGAACACCAGACGGGCTGCGGCGTTCTGGATGAGTTGTAGGGGTTTAATGGCACAGGCAGGGAGCCCAGCCAACAGCGAGTTGCAGTAATCCAGACGGGAGATGACAAGTGCCTGGATTAGGACCTGCGCCGCTTCAGTGGTATAAAGACCAGACAATGCAGAACAATTTAGTGTAGGAAACCTCAAGGAACACCCTCACAGTTCTCTCTAATAGTCCAGGCCTGGACATCATAATCAATATGAATATTATTATCTTTCCATCGTCAAAACCTGGATTTTCAAAATGGAAGTTTCCAACAAATTACAGTAGGCCATGTGAAATCAAGACCAATGAGCTTTGTGGGAGGCAACCCGACTGTATAGAGCGATGTGGTAGGCAAAATAAATAAATAAAATGTAGTAGGCAATATCAACCACTAGATGTCACCAGAGCTTACCTTTGAAGCCGGTTGGTTCAAAATTCGGACGTTACAGTACTGCACCGAAACTTTCATAGAATCGAAGGGTATCCATTATATTGATAAGATAGACTAGTGATCGCGCCAACAATAGACATACATGTCTATACATGATGAGAATACATTGGCAATTGTCATCGGATTTGTTGGGAAACGTCAGAGAAATCCGAGTGTGCAATCGAATAACGTTAGTTCGAAGTTGTTTGTCACTTCTCACCACTGTGGGGAGAATCGAGGCTGGTAGGATACTTTTATTCAATTAATAGAGCCTTTTTTTTGGGGGGGGGGTTCAAAGATGTATTTGACTATTGTCTGCAGTGTTGTGTAGAAAATAGTTTTATGGGTCTATTTTCTGTGTTTAACAACGCCCTGTCAGAAATCCCATCACAGTTGTGACAACACTTGGCGGGTCCCGTATGAGAACGTTTTACATTGCATCCTCGGCTGCAACAGATGTGTATCAACGGGATCGTAGACGTATGATTCGGGCCAGTTGTATGTATCATGTAATGTAACCGGTAGTCTCTCTATTCACTCGACAATTTGAGAACTTCGTTCACTTGTTTACCTTTCCGACAGCAGCGAAGTCCACATTTCCTCTGACTGCATATGAATCCCTTCATTCTTGATTTCCTGTCAATGGGTTTACCTCAGCCAACCAGACCCCTCCAAAAAGGACAGAGAAAATGATGGTGAGCACAGCCAACTACCTGTGGTCACTGGACGATGTGCTTGGGCAGGGGACCACCGCCAGCATCTATAAGGCCCGCAACAATGTAGGAATCCAAACTCCCCCTTACAAAAAAGATTGCAGTTCCACTTCTTCCGTGGGGTTTATAGGCGCTTGGCATCCAACGTTATGGTACATTACCACCTATTGTACTGGAGTGTGGGCCAGAGACAGGGAGAACATATTTATTTTTTTAATTGAACATTTATTTAACTAGGCAAGTCCGTTAAGAACAAATTCTTATTTACAATGACGGCCTACACCGGCCAAACCCGGACGACGCTGGGCCAATTGTGCTGCGCCAAGGTGTCTGTAGTGACGCCTCAAAAACGACCTGCCAGGCCTGTTGCTCTTAAAGATAACATATTTAAGACTACATCTAATGACGTTCTACTCAATATACTCTTTAAAATAATTTCCCGTATCCTCTTCTTCCTCATACTAGATGTCAGCCTCTCTCTTTCCCTCTGATACTCCCCACACTGCAGCAATACCAGCTCCACGGTCTCTGCTTCCTGGCAATAATCACACTTTCCTGTTGGATGCTTTCCTATCACATTTAAGATCTTATTCAACTGGCTGTGTCCCACCCTTAATCTACTGGCTGTGTCTCACCCTTAATCTACTGGCTGTGTCCCACCCTTAGTCTACTGGCTGTGTCCCACCCTTAATCTACTGGCTGTGTCCCACCCTTAATCTACCGGCTGTGTCCCACCCTTAATCTACCGGCTGTGTCCCACCCTTAATCTACTGGCTGTGTCCCACCCTTAGTCTACTGGCTGTGTCCCACCCTTAATCTACTGGCTGTGTCCCACCCTTAATCTACTGGCTGTGTCCCACCCTTAATCTACTGGCTGTGTCCCACCCTTAGTCTACTGGCTGTGTCCCACCCTTAATCTACTGGCTGTGTCCCACCCTTAATCTACTGGCTGTGTCTCACCCTTAATCTACTGGCTGTGTCCCACCCTTAATCTACTGGCTGTGTCCCACCCTTAATCTACCGGCTGTGTCCCACCCTTAATCTACCGGCTGTGTCCCACCCTTAATCTACTGGCTGTGTCCCACCCTTAGTCTACTGGCTGTGTCCCACCCTTAATCTACTGGCTGTGTCCCACCCTTAATCTACTGGCTGTGTCCCACCCTTAATCTTGTAAAAAAAATTATCTCCCCTCTTCTGTGCCTTCCTGCCGTCCTCCCCAACTATCCTCTGTACTTGAAATAAATGCCTGCCCTTAGTATCTCTATTCCGCTGCTCCTGCTATCTCTGCACCATCACTGTCCATATCAGGCTTTTTACCTCTGCCTCGATCATTAAAACTACAACATCAACATTCCCACTACTAAGTGCTTGGTTAGTCATTATATCAGTTGCCTCATTACCCTCCACCCCCACATGGACATGGACCCAAGTAAATCTTATCTGTATATGTAACGGATGTGAAACGCTAGCGGTGGTGCGCACTAAATAGCGTTTCAATTGGTGACGTCACTTGCTCTAAGACCTTGAAGTAGTAGTTCCCCTTGCTCTGCAAGGGCCGTGGCTTTTGTGGAGCAATGGGTAACAATGCTTCGAGGGTGACTGTTGTTGACGTGTGCAGAGGGTCCCTGGTTCGCGCCCGGGTATGGTCTAAATGTATACTGTTACATATACCCATCCGTCTAATCCTGCCATGGGTTTGCAGCACCTCATACAGCAGGTCTTGTCTGCTACGTGACCTAAAGGACTGGAGACTCATCAACACGGCACATGAATTAGAGCAAGTAACTACATCCTTCACCCTCTGCAAGGCCAACAGAATGGCCATCAGCTCTGCTGTATATTTTTTTTAATTTGACCTTTATTTAACCAGGCAAGTCAGTTAAGAACAAATTCTTATTTTCAATGACGGCCTGGGAACAGTGGGTTAACTGCCTGTTCAGGGGCAGAATGACAGATTTGTACCTTGTCAGCTCAGGGGTTTGAACTCGCAACCTTCCAGTTACTAGCCCAACGCTCTAACCACTAGGCTAACCTGCCCCCAGCCAGATGATCTGTAATACGTTTCCTGACTGCCACCCCATGTTCCTGCACTACACATCCTGACCCAGTACGTCCTGTCCTTGGATCTTTTGTACCATCTGACTAAACTCCCTTCCATGGAGTCCCATCTCCCTCGCCTAGGTATTACCCACCCACCCAAAGCTCGTGTCCACCCTCTCAAAGTTTCTCCCATATAACCTCAAGCATACCTCATCTCCCATCTTCCTCCTGGTAAAGATCAGTGAGTTCTCTACAGAGAACCTGAACCTCCACATTAATGCCTAACCACTCTACCTCATCAATTGCTTCCTGTACCTTCCTTACTATGTAATGGCACATTTGCCATCTGCAAATAACGACCTCCCAATATCCAGCTATACCTGAGAGTAAACATAATTGATCATGATTGAGAACAACAGAGGACTAATCACACTCCCCTGCGGTGTACCGTTATCCACCAGGTAGCTGCCTGATAGGGACTTCCCCACCCTCACCTGGATAGACCTTCCAAATAGGAAATCATTTAGCCAGTTGTACGTTCTTCCACCTACCGCCATAATATCAAGCTTGATTAACGACCCCTCCTTCCGCATCATATCATACACCTTCTCCACATCATATCATACACCTTCTCCACATCATATCATACACCTTCTCCACCACATATCATACACCTTCTCCACATCATATCATACACCTTCTCCACATCATATCATACACCTTCTCCACCACATATCATACACCTTCTCCACATCATAGCATACACCTTCTCCACATCATATCATACACCTTCTCCACATCATATCATACACCTTCTCCACATCATATCATACATCTTCTCCACATCATATCATACACCTTCTCATTTACATTTACATTTAAGTCATTTAGCAGACGCTCTTCTCCACATCATAGCATACACCTTCTCCACATCATAGCATACACCTTCTCCACATCATATCATACACCTTCTCCACATCATATCATACACCTTCTCCACATCATATCATACACCTTCTCCACATCATATCATACACCTTCTCCACATCAAAAAAGACAGCTACAACAGTCTCCTTGTTCACCTGAGTCTTCCTGACCTCTGCTTCTAAGCAGAGCACTGGGTCCATAGTTCTCCTACCCTTCCTGAACCCACTCTGATGTGGCGATACTCGCCCCCTGCTCTCCAGGAAGTATTGCCCCACACTCCTCCGTCCACCATGGGACTGTTTTCCTCCTCCTCCTCCCTGAACTCTTAGGTATATCCTCAGTAGCTGCTCCCACTAACGCTGTTCTCACCCAGTTATTCATACTATCCATATCCCCTCTCATATCCACCCGAGCCATCACCTCACTCAGCTCTTTAAACTGATCCCACTTTGCCCTTCCAAACACCCACCTGCCTACTCCATCCACTGACACCTCCTCCTCTCTACTGTGAATACTATGAGGTAATGATCACTCCCTACTGTTGACTCCTCCCATACCTCCCACTCACAGATTCCTGCCATCGCATTAGATACCAGAGTGAGGTACATCAATCCTGGTCCCTCGGCCATCATTCAGGCACACTAGATCTTTCATTTCTGTCAGATGTTCCCATCACTTGGCCATTTCCATCTATCCGTTTTCCCCCAAGAGCGTGTTGTGGGCATTAAAATCCCCACACCACATGACCTTACTATTATTCTGGCCCTCCAGCACTTCCAGGTCCAATATCTGTTCACCCCCCTCTCAACCACACCACCACCACACATTCCTGTTAATTACCTCTGCCGAGCATCCTGTAGGCAAGTCCACCCCCCACCCCCTGTTTCCTGGACACAAATCACATCAGGTTTAACTGGCACATCCACAATGAACTGCGTGAACGCCTACCCATCAGCCAACAGGCTTCGAACATTCCATTGTAGTACTACCACATAACTAAGATCCAGTAATACATGACTCCACCCTCGGCTGATTGAGGTCATCTCCAACCTCTTCCCAGGTCAACCCTGTCACACTCGGATGTCTCCCAGCAGATTTCACTATTAGCTGAATCCTCTCTGTTTAAGACTCTACTTTAGCAGTGCTATTTATAGCTCCTGCTATGAACTGTCACCAGCTTTCTCTTATCTATGTATACCATATTGATGCTCCAACCCATGTCTCCCTGGAACCTTCATCTCACTGGACCACTCTAACTGCCTCAGCATATAACACCCTTCTCTCCACTCGCACTTGTTGCACCTCCGCTACCTGCTTCCTTGCCTCACACCCGCTATATGCCACGCTATGAGCACTCACACAGCTGCAGCGCGTAGGTTGTTCACCATCCCCACACTTCCCGTACTCATGCTCCCCTCCACACCTGGCACCTTTTCTCTTTACAGGCTGTTGCCACATGCCCAGACTTCTGGCAGTTCTAATATCTTCAAGGCTTCGGTACATAAGCCCTCCCCTGATAACTCGTATATCCTATGGTCACTTTATTTGTCAGTAACCGGTCCTTGGAAGGGTAACAGAATTGACGGGCTGTCTCCTCTCACTCCACCCCTTGTTGCTGGCAACCTTTGAACATCCACTCGAGCTCTTCCTCTCAAGTTGTGGCTTTCCTCTTTGGCGGGAACTGGAACACGCTGTCGTACACGTCGATCCAGAGCATCACTGACATTCTCAATGGGTGACATGTCTGGTGAGTATGCAGGCCCTGGAAGAACTGGGACATTTTCAGCTTCCAGGAATTGTGTAAAGATCCTTGCGACATGGGGCCGTGCATTATCATGCTGAAACATGAGGTGATGTTGGGGGATGAATGGGATGACAATGGGCCTCGGGATCTCTGTGCATTCAAATTGCCATTGATAAAATGCAACTGTTTGTTGTCAGTAGCTTAAGCTTACCCTATGCCCACACAACACCATACTCATGGTCTGCGGTGAGGGTGGTTGAATGTACTGCCAAATTCTCTAAATCATTGGTGTTTCTCTGGCAACAGCTCTGGTGGACATTCCTGCAGTCAGGGTGCTAATTGCAAGCTTCACCAAAACTTGAGAGATCTGTGGCATTGTGTTGTGTGACAAAACTGCACATTTTAGAGTGACCTTTTATTGTCCCCAGCACAAGGTGCACCTGTGTAATAATCATGCTGTTTAATCAGCTTCTTTATATGCCACAGAAGTTAGGAACCAATATACACAGGCAGTTCGGAAAGCAAAGGCTAGCCTTTTCAAACAGAAACTTCAAAAAGTTCTGGGACACTGTAAAGTCCATTGAGAATAACAGCACCTCCTCCCAGCTGCCCACTGCACTGAGGCTAGGAAACAATGTCACCACCAATAAATCCATGACGATTGAGAATTTCAATAAGCATTTTTCTACGACTGGCCTTGCTTTCCACCTGGCTACCCCTATCCCGATCAAGAGCCCTGCACCCCCCACAGCAATTAGCCCAAGCATCCCCCAGTCTCTATGGGGGTGCCACGGGGTTCAATTCTCGGGCCGACTCTTTACTCTGTATATATCAATGATGTCTCTCTTGCTGCTGGTGATTCTCTGATCCACCTCTACGCAGATGACACCATTCTGTATACTTCTGGCCCTTCTTGGACACTGTGTTAACTAACCTCCAGACGAGCTTCAATTCCATACAACTCTCCTTCCGTGGACTCCGACTGCTCTTAAATGCAAGTAAAACTAAATGCATGCTCTTTAACCGATCGTTACCAGCACCTGACCGCCCGTCCAGCATCACTACTCTGGACGGTTCTGACTTAGAATATGTGGACATCTACAAATACCTAGGTGTCTGGCTAGACTGTTAACTCTCCTTCCAGACTCACATTAAGCATCTCCAATCCAAAATTAAATCTAGAATAGGCTTCCTATTTCGCAACAAAGCATCCTTCACTCATGCTGCCAAACACCCTTGTAAAACTGTCTATCCTACCGACCCTAGACTTCGGCGATGTCATTTACAAAATAGCCTCCAACACTACTCAGTAAACTGGATGTAGTCTATCACAGTGCCTTTTGTTTTGTCACCAAAGCCCCATATACTACCCACCACTGCGACCTGTATGCTCTCGTTGGCTGGCCCTCGCTTCATGTTCGTCGCAAAACCCACTGACTCCAGGTCATCTATAAGTCTTTGCTAGGTAAAACCCCGACTTATCTCAGTTCACTGGTCACCATAGCAACACCCATGCATAGCACGCGCTCCAGCAGGTATATTTCACTGTTCACCCCCAAAGCCAATTCCTCCTTCGGCCGCCTTTCCTTCCAGATATCTGCTGCCAATGACTGGAACAAATTGCAAAAATCACTGAAGCTGGAGACTCATATCTCCCTCACTAGCTTTAAGCACCAGCTGTCAGAGCAGCTCACAGATCACTGCACCTGTACAAAGCCCATTTGTAAATAGCCCATCCAACTACCTCATCCCCATACTGTTGTTGTTTTTTTCTTCTCCTTTGCACTCCGCTACTTGCACGTTCATCTTCTGCTCATCTGTCAATCCAGTGTTTAATTGCTAAATTGTAATTATTTCACCACTATGGCCTATTTATTGCCTTACCTCCCGTATCTTACCTCATTTGTACACAATGTATATAGACTTTCTCCCGATTGTGTTATTGACTGTACATTCGTTTATACCATGTGTAACTCTGTGTTGTTTGTGTCGTACTGCTTTGCTTTATCTTGGCCTGGTCGCAGTTGTAAATGAGATCTTGTTCTCAACTGGCCTACCTGGTTAAATAAAAAAAATGGATGGATTATCTTGGCAAAGGAGAAATGCTCACCAACCGGGATGTAAACAAATTTGTGCACAACATTTGAGAGAAATAAGCTTTTTGTGCATACAGAACATTTCTGGGATCTTTTATTTCAGCTCATGAAACATGGGACCAACACTTTACATGTTGTGTTTATATTTCAAAGACATCAAAGGGTGAGTACGATGTCATGCGATCGCTAACTTTTGATAACTAACTTGTGTGTGTGTGTGTGTGTAGATAACAGGGCAGCAGGTTGCGGTGAAGGTGTTTAAACTGATGAGCTACAGTCGTCCGTACAAGGTTCAGAGGAGAGAGTTTGAGATGCTCAGGAGACTCAACCACAACAACATCGTCAAGCTCTTCTCCGTGGAGGAGGTGAGGATGGGAGGAGAGGAAGTGAGGCAGGAGGAGAAGGGTAGCAACAAACAGTTTTTTACCTTCATCAAACCTGATTAGTCATGCCCCCCCCCCCCCCCCCTCTCTCTCTCTGTGTATAGCTGAGGAGTAAACAGAGGGTGTTGGTGATGGAGTATTGTTCAGGAGGCAGTCTGCTCAGTCTGCTGGTGGAGCCAGAGAATGCCTTCGGTCTACCAGAGCCAGAGCTCCTCATAGTACTACATTGTGTGGGTCAGTGTGTGTGTGTGGGTGGAGGCGAAGAGGGGTTAGGAGCCGTGGGATGAGAAGGTGCCCCACCCCGATCATTTGGATGAACCATTCGTCCTATTTCTTCTAGTGCACGGGATGAACCATCTGCGTGAGAACAGGGTGGCGCATTGGGATATTAAGCCTGGGAACATCATTCGTCAGGTGGGAGAGGACGGGAGGTCCATCTATAAGCAAACAGAATTTGGAGCGGCCAGAGAACTAGAGGACGATGAGAAGTTTGTCTCCCTCTACGGGACAGAGGAATACTTGGTGAGAGAGAGGGGGGTGGTGGAGGACTGAAAACAGGGAAGGCTATGGGGAGAAGAGGGGAAAGGTAAGCGACAGCTTAGTTTATTAGGATCCCCATTAGCTACTGCACATGCTGCAGCTACTCTTCCTGAGGTCCACATAAAACGTACATGTACATGACAAAGTACAGAGCAGTTATAGACAAGAACAACGGGACGGAGAGGAGAGATTACGTCGAATGTTGTCTCAGACCTGTCTGAGCGTGCAGTGTTTCCTAAGCCTCAGCAGATAACATAAGGTAGGGCAGGTTATGGTATTTAGCGTGGGTGTATGTGTGTGTGTGTGTGTGTGTGTGTGTGTGTGTGTGTGTGTGTGTGTGTGTGTGTGTGTGTGTGTGTGTGTGTGTGTGTGTGTGTGTGTGTGTGTGTGTGTGTGTGTGTGTGTGTGTGGCACCCAGACATATATGAGTGTGCAGTGCTGCGGAAACCCCAGCAGAAGGCCTGTGGTGTGAGTGTTGACCTGTGGAGTATTTTTACCACGCTGCCGCCGGTACTTTACCCTTCACACCCTACGGAGGACCCCGCAAGAACAAGCCCACCATGTAAGTCTGTGTGTGTTGTGTGTTTCATAGCTCCAACAGTTGGTGTGTGTGTAATTACGATGGGCAACCTGGAATTACATTGAAATGAACAAGTTATTGCCATTTTATTGATTTGGAATTCATCAAAACACAACACAACAGATGAAACAGGACAGGACAATAAAATGCTGGTGTCTTCCTTCTCCTCTGCTCCCACTCTCCCCCTGTCGGTGCTGTGCAGGTATAAGGTCACCACAGAGAAGCCGGTTGGGGCCATTGCTGGAGCCCAGAGGCTTGACGACGGCCCTATAGAGTGGAGTTACCGCCTGCCACAGAGCTGCCAGCTCTCAGTCAGTACCTCTCACTCTTCCACTTCCTCTCCCCCCTCCCCTCTGTGTGTAGGGGTCTGAGTGGTCAACTGGTGCCAGTGTGAGCTGGGATACTGGAGGCAGACCAGGAGAAGTGTTGGGCATTTGGCCAGTTATTTTTTGCCACCACAGAGAAACTACAGAGAGTCTCAGTCCATCTGTTCTGCCTGCAACAGGCCGCAGCTCACCGCATATACATTCACCACCACAACACGTGAGTATACACACACACACACACACACACTTGCCAGTCTTCACTCACACCCACCTGTGCCCACCACTCCCGTCTCCCAGGGTGGCCATCTTCCGTGAAGAGGTGGCGTGTCAGACAGGGGTGGGGCTGGAGCAACAGCACTTCCTGTACCTGGGTCATGACCTTTCCCTGGAGGGCTCCATGAAGATGGTCAACTTCCCCCCCCGACCTCGCCCTCCCAGCCCCTACTGCTGCTCAGCCGCGCCCCAGAGACACACGCTGAACTCCCCTACAGAGAATGTAAACTGATCCTCCTGGTCCCTTTGGCCCAGACCCTTAAATCACTAACCCCCCCCAAAAAATAAAATAAACTACAACATTCACCATCCCCTAGCAACTACTGCGGCCCCCGTCTCTACCCCACACACACACACACTTTTTTTTTCTCGAATTGATTCAAAACCTGTAAAAAAAAGTGTCTTGTCTTCTGTAGCAGAGATGCCCATTATCCCATCCCAGTTTGACGTTGTGGCTGACTGCTCTTTCTGCTCTTTCACTTCACACACAGGCCAGTCATAGGATCCAGCAGTGTTTGACCAACTGGAAGAGACAGTTAAAACTCCCTGAATGATCTGTTGACGGTGGTGGTTTTCTATTTAGTAAATAAATCACTCTTATTAATCAACCCCTCCCCCCTCTTTTTTTCTCCCCCATTCTCATCCTCTCCTCCCTCTCTTTTCTCCTCTGTCTCGGTGATCGTAGGAGTGGTCCAGCAGTACCTGAGGATAATGCATTCCTTACACACAGGCAGAGAGGTGCTCTTACACGGATACTACAGCTACATGTGAGTCACACACACACACTGTTAGAACAAACCAGAAACATCTGATTGATGCTCTCCTCTCTGTCTCCCCACACTCCCAGTGAGAAGGTGCGTAGGGAGTGTGGCGACGTGATGATTGGTATCAGCACGGTCAACACGAGATTGCAGTCCTGCCACAGCTCTGAGCACAGACTACACACACTGAGAGTGACAAGACACACGGTCGCATACCAACACGTACAATCTCAGGCATTGTAACATTGCGAGCAAATACTTTTTCCTCTCACTGTATATGTACAGTGCCTTTGGAATGTATTCAGACCCCTTGACGTTTTTCACATTACAGGCTTATTCTAAGATGTATTTTTTTAAAATCTCATAACAGTGCAAAAACAGGTTTTTAGACATGTTTGCTAATTTACAAAAATAAAAAACACTATCTCATTTACATACAGTACCAGTCAAAAGTTTGGACACACCTACTCATTCCATGGTTTTTCTTTATTTTTACCATTTTCTACATTGTACAATAATAATGAAGACATCAAAACTATGAAATAACACATATGGAATCATGTAGTAACCAAATAAGTGTTAAACAAATATTTTTTATTTTAAACAGTTGAAGTCGGAAGTTTACATACACCTTAGCCAAATACATTTAAACTCAGTTTCACAATTCCTGACATTTAATCCTAGTAACAATTCCCTGTCTTAGGTCAGTTAGGATCACCACTTTATTTTAAGAATGTGAAATGTCAGTATAATAGTAGAGAGAATGATTTATTTCAGCTTTTATTTATTTCATCACATTCCCAGTGGGTCAGAAGTATACATACACTCAATTAGTATTTGGTAGCATTGCCTTTAAATTGTTTAACTTGGGTCAAACGTTATGGGTAGCCTTCCACAGCCTTCGCATAATAAGTTGGGTGAATTTTGGCCCATTCCTCCTGACAGAGCTGGTGTAACTGAGTCAGGGGGAGAGAGGAGAGGAGGAGATGAGGAAGAGAGAGAGAGAGAAACAGCAGTGGGTGCAGAGGTGTGGTCGATGTCCTCGGTCTACAATGAGGTCGGAGCCCAACTGCTGAAGTGAGAAGCCTGAACAATTGATTGACCTCACACTGACTCAGACATGTCTTCCCTCTCTCTACTTCTCCCAACTCTCCTCCCTCCCCCTCTCTCCATCCTCCCTTACCCAGTCTCTCTCTCTCTCTCTCTCTCTCTCTCTCTCTCTCTCTCTCTCTCTCTCTCTCTCTCTCTCTCTCTCTCTCTGCAGTTAGGGCAGTAAGGCAAAAAAGCAGGGGATTCCATTTTCTCACAGGATTTACCTGAAAACACTCATATCTAACCAAAATAATCAAACCTCAAAGCCAGAGCTCTACAGTAGAGACAGTAACAGTTGGAAATCCCCTCAGGGAAAAGCCATCAAACTGAAACGACAGAGGATTAAAAGAGAGAGAGTCAGCACTCTTCTACTTTCCTTTCCTCTGAAAGAGTAAACATTCCCTCTCATCCGTGACGGAAAACTACGGGTATTAAGAGCTGTTGGGCCAACAGTCACCAAAGAAACATACACGCACACCTTTCGGTTACTGGCCCAATGCTCTGAGCCACTAGGTTACCTGCCACACACACACACACACACACACACACACACACACACACACACACACACACACACACACACACACACACACACACACACACACACACACACACACACACACACACACACACACACACACACACACACACACACACACACTTCAACTTCAACTTCAACTTCAACTTCAACTTCAGGTTAATGATACTGATGAATTACAGTTGAGGACTTCATTAACGTGTGAAACTTCTGTGTATCTGCTGCTATCTGCGGATGGGTATAGTGTGTGTGAGCTCTTAGGAATGCTAACTGTGTGTGTCTGTATCTGTGTGTGTGCAACACTTTCAGGAATGCTGACCGGGTCCTCCGTAAACTGTGTGAACCACCTAAAAAGAATGATCTGTGCCAGTATGAACACAGGAGGTCTCTACCCACTCAGACACAACCATTTAAAATCAGTTTCACAATTCCTGACATTTAATCCTCATAGAAATTACCTGTCTCAGGTCAGTTAGGATCACCACTTTATTTTAAGAATGTGAAATGTCAGAACAATAGTAGAGAGAATGATTTATTTCCGCTTTTACTTCTTTCACCGCATTCCCAGTGGGTCAGAAGTTTACATACACTCAATTAGTATTTGGTAGCATTGCCTTTAAATTGTTTAACTTGGGTCCAACGTTTCGGGTAGCCTTCCACAGCCTTCCCACAATAAGTTGGGTGAAGTTTGGGCAATTCCTCCTGACAGAGCTGATGTAACTGAGTCAGGTTTGTAGGCCTCCTTGCTCGCACACGCTTTTTCAGTTCTGCGCACAAATGTTCTATAGGATTGAGGTCAGGGCTTTGTGATGGCCACTCCAATACCTTGACTTTGTTGTCCTTAAGCCATTTGCCACAACTTTGGAAGTATGCTTGGGATCATTGTCCATTTGGAAGACCCATTTGCGACCAAGCTTTAACTTCCTGACTGATGTCTTGAGATGTTGCTTCAATATATCCACATCATTTTCCGTCCTCATAATGCCATCTATTTTGTGAAGTGCACCAGTCCCTCCTGCAGCAAAGCTCCCTCACAACATGATGCTGCCACCCCCGTGCTTCACGGTTGGGATGGTGTTCTTCGGCTTGCAAGTCTCCCTCTTTTTCCTCCAAATATAACATTGGTCATTATGGCCAAACAGTTCGATTTTTGTTTCATCAGACCAGAGGACATTTCTACAAAAAGTGTGATCTTTGTCCCCATGTGCAGTTGCAAACCGTAGTCTGGCTTTTTTATGGCGGTTTAGGAGCAGTGGCTTATTCCTTGCTGAGCGGCCTTTCAGGTTATGTCGTTATAGGACTTGTTTTACTGTGGATATAGATACTTTTGTACCTGTTTCCTCCAGCATCTTCACAAGATCCTTTGCTGTTGTTCTGGGATTGATTTGCACTTTTCGCACCAAAGTACGTTCATCTCTAGGAGGCAGAACGCGTCTCCTTCCTGAGCAGTATGACGGCTGCGTGGTTCCATGGTGTTTATACTTGCATACTATTGTTTGTACAGATGAACGTGGTATCTTCAGGCGTTTGGAAATTGTTCCCAAGGATGAACCAGACTTGTGGAGGTCTACAATTTTTTTCTGAGGTCTTGGCTGGTTTCTTTTGATTTTCCTATGATGTCAAGCAAAGAGGCACTGAGTTTGAAGGTAGGCCTTGAAATACATCAACAAATACACCTCCAATTGACTCAAGAAGTTTCTAAAGCCATGACCTCATTTTCTAGAATGTTCCAAGCTGTCAGTCAACTTAGTGTATGTAAACTTCTGACCCACTGGAATTGTGATACAGTGAAATAATCTGTCTGTAAACAATTGTTGGAAAGATTATGCACAACGTAGATGCACAAAGTACATGTACAAAGTAGATGTCCTAACCGACTTGCCAAAACTATAGTTTGTTAACAATAAATATGTGGAGTGGTTGAAAAACAAATTTTAATGACTCCAACCGACGTGCATGTAAACTTCCGACTTAAACTGTGTATGTGTGTTTATGCATGTATGTGTGTATGTATGTGTGTGTGTGTGTGTGTACATACATACATACATACATACATACATACATACATACATACATACATACATACATACATACATACATACATACATACATACATACATACAGTGGGGCAAAAAAGTATTTAGTCAGCCACCAATTGTGCAAGTTCTCCCACTTAAAAAAGATGAGAGAGGCCTGTAATTTTCATCATAGGTACACTTCAACTATGACAGACAAAATGAGAAGAAAAAAAATCCAGAAAATCACATTGTATGATTTTTAATTAATTTTAATGAATTTATTTGCAAATTATGGTGGAAAATAAGTATTTGGTCAATAACAACAGTTTCTCAATACTTTGTTATATACCCTTTGTTGGCAATGAAAGGTCAAACGTTTTCTGTTAGTCTTCACAAGTTTTTCACACACTGTTGCTGGTATTTTGGCCCATTCCTCCATGCAGATTTCCTCTAGAGTAGTGATGTTTTGGGGCTGTTGCTGGGCAACATGGACTTTCAACTCCCTCCAAAGATTTTCTATGGGGTTGAGATCTGGAGACTGGCTAGGCCACTAAAGGACTTTGAAATACGAAGCCACTCCTTCGTTGCCCGGGCGGTGTGTTTGGGATCATTGTCATGCTGAAAGACCCAGCCACGTTTCATCTTCAATGCCCTCGCTGATGGAAGGAGGTTTTCACTCAAAATCTCACGATACATGGCCCCATTCATTCTTTCCTTTACACGGATCAGTCGTCCTGGTCCCTTTGCAGAAAAACATCCCCAAAGCATGATGTTTCCACCCCCATCCTTCACAGTAGGTGTTCTTTGGATGCAACTCAGCATTCTTTGTCCTCCAAACACGACGAGTTGAGTTTTTACCAAAAAGTTATATTTTGGTTTGATCTGACCATATGACATTCTCCCAATCTTCTTCTGGATCATCCAAATGCTCTCTAGCAAACTTCAGACGGGCCTGGACATGTACTGGCTTAAACAGGGGGACACGTCTGGTACTGCAGGATTTGAGTCCCTGGCGGCGTAGTGTGTTACTGATGGTAGGCTTTGTTACTTTGGTCCCAGCTTTCTGCAGGTCATTCACTAGGTCCCCCCGTGTGGTTCTGGGATTTTTTCTCACCGTTCTTGTGATCATTTTGCCCCCACAGGGTGAGATCTTGCGTGGAGCCCCAGATCGAGGGAGATTATCAGTGGTCTTGTATGTCTTCCATTTCCTAATAATTGCTCCCACAGTTGATTTCTTCAAACCAAGCTGCTTATCTATTGCAGATTCAGTCTTCCCAGCCTGGTGCAGGTCTACAATTTTGTTTCTGGTGTCCTTTGACAGCTCTTTGGTCTTGGCCATAGTGGAGTTTGGAGTGTGACTGTTTGAGGTTGTGGACAGGTGTCTTTTATACTGATAACAAGTTCAAACAGGTGCCACTAATACAGGTAACGAGTGGAGGACAGAGGAGCGTCTTAAAGAAGAAGTTACAGGTCTGTGAGAGCCAGAAATCTTGCTTTTTTGTAGGTGACCAAATACTTATTTTCCACCATAATTTGCAAATAAAATCATTAAAAATCCTACAATGTGATTTTCTGGTGTTTTTTACCCTCATTTTGTCTGTCATAGTTGAAGTGTACCTATGATGAAAATTACAGGCCTCTCTCATCTTTTTAAGTGGGAGAACTTGCACAATTGGTGGCTGACTAAATACTTTTTTTGCCCCACTGTAGGTAGGAACCATATGTACTGTCCCAGACAGTTGTGCAGTAAATGAGATATGGGTAAATAAAGCTGTACTAAAGTGTTACATGCTGACCACACTGCGTACGCGTGCACCAACGAACGCATGTTGATTTTGTCTACCCGCAACAGACTCGATCAGGACACTCAGGTTGAAATATCAAAATGAACTTTGAACCAACTATATTAATTTCTGGACAGGTCGAAAAGCATTAAACACTTATGGCAATTTAGCTAGCTAGCTAGCTAGCTTGCTGTTGGTAGCTAATTTGTCCTGGGATATAAACATTGGGATGTTATTTTACCTGAAATGCACAAGGTCCTCTACTGGGACAATTAATCCACATTTAAAAGGGTAAACCTAGTTTGTTTCTAGTAATCTCCTCCTTCAGGCTTCTTATGTGGACTTTATATGGCGGTTTGCAACCAACTTTAAGGTGCATTACCACCACCAACTGGACGAGTGTGGACCTCAGTTCATCTTTCAATCACCCACGTGGGTATATGCTCCTAAAAACCAATGAGGAGATGGGAGAGGCGGTTCTTGCAGTGCGTCAAGCGTTCTATTTTAGCACCTGGTTACGCAGACGCGCGCGAGTAGTGTGGGTGCAGTGATGGAAGAACATGTAGGTGTACATTTATTTTGCAGCACTGGCGCGCATGCGACACGGGCGGTGTGGTCAGCGTGTTAGAAAACAAGCCTGATGAACCAAACCACATGTTTTTTCCTGATGATACCGACGGACTAAACCACTTTGCTGCAGACAAAGTGAATATCTTTCCAGGACAACTTTCCATCAACTAGAACACCAATTGAGATTCCGGGCTCTTGAAAAAAATAAACATTTATTATTCTTACCTGTAACGGCATTCAGGGGTGGAAGAAGGAGAGGACCAAAGCGCAGCGTGGTAAGTGTTCATCTTTCTTTTAATGAAATTGAACACTTCAAAAACAAAACAACAAAGTGAAACCTGAAACAGTTCTATCTGGTGCAGAAACACAAAGACTGAAAATAACCACCCACAAAACACAAAGGAAAACAGGCTACCTAAATATGGTTCTCAATCAGGGACAACGATAGACAGTGCCTCTGATTGAGAACCATATCAGGCCAAACACAGAAATAGAAAAACTAACAGTCTGCCCACCCCAACTCACGCCCTGACCATACTAAATAAAGACAAAACAAAGGAATAAAGGTCAGAACATGACAGAATTGTGATCCACGTGAGCCAGAATTTTAAATAATGTCTCAGGTATGTGTAATTTTAACTGACTTGTCCGGAAGTCAACCCATACAGATGAGAGAGATCCTTGCCTTTCACGAGAGTGGCCAATCGTAAGTTATCGAAACGGCAATAGGTTACAGTCATAGAGCCTCCGTGTGTGACAATAGTTAGGTGATGCCTAGTCAATAGCAGATGGAATTAAAAGTTGAAGGATGCAACGACCAAGAGCCAATAGGTAGGCTGCTACTTAATATTCTGAATGGAGTTGTTAGGATGAGAAAGCGTAAACTAGATTAACTAGCTTGTCCCGGTTTGATGCAGTCAAGACAGATACTACATAATATATATATATATACTGCTAAAAAAAAAGGTAACACTAAAATAACACATCCTAGATATGAATGAATGAAATATTCTTATTAAATACTTTTTTCTTTACATAGTTGAATGTGCTGACAACAAAATCACACAAATTATCAATGGAAATCAAATTTATCAACCCATAGAGGTCTGGATTTGGAGTCACACTCAAAATTAAAGTGTAAAACCACACTACAGGCTGATCCAACTTTGATGTAATGTCCTTAAAACAAGTCAAAATGAGGCCCAGTAGTGTGTGTGGCCTCCATGTGCCTGTATGACCTCCCTACAATGCCTGGGCATGCTCCTGATGAGGTGGTGGATGGTCTCCTGAGGGATCTCCTCCCAGACCTGGACTAAAGCATCCGCCAACTCCTGGACAGTCTGTGGTGCAACGTGGCGTTGGTGGATGGAGCGAGACATGATGTCTCAGATGTGCTCAATTGGATTCAGGTCTGGGGAACGGGCGGGCCAGTCCATAGCATCAATGCCTTCCTCTTGCAGGAACTGCTGACACACTCCAGCCACATGAGGTCTAGCATTGTCTTGCATTAGGAGGAACCCAGGGCCAACCGCACCAGCATATGGTCTCACAAGGGGTCTGAGGATCTCATCTCTGTACCTAATGGCAGTCAGGTTACCTCTGGCGAGCACATGGAGGGCTGTGCGGCCCCCCACAGAAATGCCACCCCACACCATGACTGACCCACCGTCAAACCGGTCATGCTGGAGGATGTTACAGGCAGCAGAACGTTCTCCACAGTGTCTCCAGACTCTGTCACGTCTGTCACATGTGCTCAGTGTGAACCTGCTTTCATCTGTGAAGAGCACAGGGCGTCAGTGGTGGATTTTCCAATCTTGGTGTTCTCTGGCAAATGCCAAATGTCCTGCAAGGTGTCGGGCTGTAAGCACAACCCCCACCTGTGGACGTCGGGCCCTCATACCACCCTCATGGAGTCTGTTTCTGACCGTTTGAGCAGACACATGCACATTTATGGCCTGCTGGAAGTCATTTTGTAGGGCTCTGGCAGTGCTCCTCCTGTTCCTCCTTGCACAAAGGCGCAGGTAGTGGTCCTGCTGCTGGGTTGTTGCCCTCCTACGGCCTCCTCCACGTCTCCTGATGTACTGGCCTGTCTCCTGATAGCGCCTCCATGCTCAGGACACTACGCTGACAGACAAAGCAAACCTTCTTGCCACAGCTCGCATTGATGTGCCATCCTGGATGAGCTGCACTACCTGAGCCACTTGTGTGGGTTGTAGACTCCGTCTCATGCTACCACTAGAGTGAAAGCACCGCCAGCATTCAAAAGTGACCAAAACATCAGCCAGGAAGCATAGGAACTGAAGTGGTCTGTGGTCACCACCTGCAGAACCACTCCTTTATTGGGGGTGTCTTGCTAATTGCCTATAATTTCCACCTGTTGTCTATTCCATTTGCACAACAGCATGTGAAATTTATTGTCAATCAGTGTTGCTTCCTAAGTTTGATTTCACAGAAGTGTGATTGACTTGGAGTTACATTGTGTTGTTTAAGTGTTCCCTTTTTTGTTCCCGCGAAAATTTCTTCTGTCCTCAGTTGCAACACTCACTACCAAGTTCCAAACTGTCTCTGGAAGCAACATCAGCACAATAACTGTTCTTCTGGAGCTTCATGAAATTGGTTTCCATGGCCGAGCAGCCACACACAAGCCTAAGATCACCATGCTCAATGCCAAGCGTTGGCTGAAGTGGTGTAAAGCTCACTGCCATTGGACTCTGGAGCAGTGGAAACGCGTTCTCTGGAGTGATGAATCACACTTCACCATCTGGCGGTCTGACAGATGAATCTGAGTTTGGCGGATGCTACCTGCCCCAATGCCTAGTGGAGGGATGTTTTTTTTTTTTTCATGGTTCCAGACCCTTGGTTCCAGTGAAGGGAAATCTTAATGCAAGAGTATACAATGACATTCGACACAATTCTGTGCTTCCAACTTTGTGGCAACAGTTTGGGGAAGGCACTTCAGCATGACAATGACCCTGTGCACAAAGCAAGGTCCTTATGTTTTTATTTTTTACATTTTAGTCATTTTAGCAGATGCTCTTATCCGGAGTGACTTACAGTAGTGAGTGCATACTTTTTAATACAGGTCCCCTGTGGGCATCGAACCCACAACCCTGGCGCTGCAAGCGTTATGCTCTACCAAATGAGCTACATGGCACTATACAAGAAATGTTTTGTCAGAATCGGTGTGGAAGAACTTGACTGGCCTGCACACAGCCCTGACCTCAACCCCATCGAACACCTTGGATGAGTTGGAACACCGACTGCGAGCCAGGCCTAATCGCCCTCAATCAGTACCCAACCTCACTAATGCTCTTGTGGCTGAATGCTGCGTTGACTTGCCTCCAATGTTCCAACATCTAGTGGAAAGCCTTCCCAGAATATATTTTTCTGCCTTTCCGTTCGGAACAGGTCTTTATATTTAAAATATCATCATTGAGTGGCCTTTACCCCTAACGCCTAACTTTAGCGCCTAAACCCTTAACTCTAACCTCCTATCCCTGCCAGATTACACATAGTTGGCTCCTCAATTGTTTCATCTGAAGGACAAACTGTATTATCACTCATTAAGACGTGACTTTTTGTCTCCTGCAGTTCTGGAGCTGTTAACTCTGCAACCATGCTGGAGCTTGATCGACCCAGACCCATGGGACGAGAGAGGGAGAGATTCCTAATGAGAAACGAACATAATAAATATCGACATCCGTCTCTATTCTGCATTGTGATGAAAGAAGAGGACAGAGACAGATGCTCATCCTACACATTAGTATGTGTATACCATGAATAAACCCATTCATGTACCGGTGGACGTGTGAAATCATATGATCTGCGTATGTTGTGATTGCCCTACGTCACGAGGGAGGACATCCAGTGAGTGACATCAGCTGCCTTCAGACATGCAGCACGAGGGGATTAAATACAATGCATTCGGAAAGTATTCAGACCCCTTGACTTGTGCCACATTTAGTTATGATACAGCCTTATTCTAAAAATGATTAAATTGTTTTTTTCCCCCTCATCAATCTACACATAATACCACATAATGAGAAAGCAAAACCAGTTATTTTTAATTGTTGCACATTTATTACAAATAAAAAATTGAAATCACATTTACGTAAGTATTCAGACCCTTTACTCAGTACTTTGTTAAAGCACCTTTGGCAGCGATTACAGCCACAAGCCTTCTTTGGTATGACGCTACAGGCTTGGCACACCTGTATTTGGGGAGTTTCTACCATTCTGCTCTGCAGATCCTCTCAAGCTCTGCCAGGTTGGATGGGAGTGTTGCTGCACAGCTATTTTCAGGTCTCTTCAGAGATATTTGATTGGTTTAATTCTGGGCTCTGGGTGGGCCAATTAAGGACAGTCAGAGACCCGAAGCCACTCCTGCGTTGTCTTGGCTGTGTGCTTAGGATCGTTGTCCTGTTGGAAGGTGAACCTTCGCCCCCAGTCTGAGGTCCTGAGTGCTCTGAAGCAGGTTTTCATCAAGGACCTCTCTGTACTTTGCTCTGTTCATCATTCCCTCGATCCTGACTAGTCTCCCAGTCCCTTCCACTGAAAAACATCCCCACAGCATGATGCTGCCACCACCATGCTTCAAATCAAATGTATTTATATAGCCCTTCATACATCAGTTGATATCTCAAAGTGCTGTACAGAAACCCAGCCTAAAACCCCAAACAGCAAGCAATGCAGGTGTAGAAGCACGGTGGCTAGGAAAAACTCCATAGAAAGGCCAAAACCTAGGAAGAAACCTAGAGAGGAACCAGGCTATGAGGGGTGGACAGTCCTCTTCTGGCTGTGCCGGGTGGAGATTATAACAGAACATGGCCAAGATGTTCAAATGTTCATAAATGACCAGCATGGTCAAATAATAATAATCACAGGCAGAACAGTTGAAACTGGAGCAGCAGCACGGCCAGGTGGACTGGGGACAGCAAGGAGTCATCATGCCAGGTAGTCCTGAGGCATGGTCCTAGGACTCAGGTCCTCCGAGAAAGAGAAAGAAAGAGAGAATTAGAGAGAGCATACTTAAATTCACACAGGACACCGGATATGACAGGAGAAGTACTCCAGATATAACAAACTGACCCTAGCCCCCCGACACAAACTACTATAGCATAAATACTGGAGGCTGAGACAGGAGGGGTCAGGAGACACTGTGGCCCTGTGGTCAGGGCCAAACAGGAAGGATATAACCCCACCCACTTTGCCAAAGCACAGCCCCCACACCACGAGAGGGATATCTTCAACCACCAACTTACCATCCTGAGACAAGGCCGAGTATAGCCCACAAAGATCTCCGCCATGGCACAACCCAGACGGGAAGATCACATCAGTGACTCAACCCACTCAAGTGATGCACCGCTCCTAGGGACAGCATGAAAGAGCACCAGTAAGCCAGTGACTCAGCCCATGTAATAGGGTTAGAGGTAGAGAATCCCAGTGGAAAGAGGGGAACCGGCCAGGCAGAGACAGCAAGGGCGGTTCGTTGCTCCAGAGCCTTTCCGTTCACCTTCCCACTCCTGGGCCAGACTACACTCAATCATATGACCCACTGAAGATACAGTGCCTTGCGAAAGTATTCGGCCCCCTTGAACTTTGCAACCTTTTGCCACATTTCAGGCTTCAAACATAAAGATATAAAACTATATTTTTTTGTGAAGAATCAACAACAAGTGGGACACAATCATGAAGTGGAACGACATTTATTGGATATTTCAAACTTTTTTAACAAATCAAAAACTGAAAAATTGGGCGTGCAAAATTATTCAGCCCCCTTAAGTTAATACTTTGTAGCGCCACCTTTTGCTGCGATTACAGCTGTAAGTCGCTTGGGGTATGTCTCTATTAGTTTTGCACATCGAGAGACTGAAATGTTTTCCCATTCCTCCTTGCAAAACAGCTCGAGCTCAGTGAGGTTGGATGGAGAGCATTTGTGAACAGCAGTTTTCAGTTCTTTCCACAGATTCTCGATTGGATTCAGGTCTGGACTTTGACTTGGCCATTCTAACACCTGGATATGTTTATTTTTGAACCATTCCATTGTAGATTTTGCTTTATGTTTTGGATCATTGTCTTGTTGGAAGACACATCTCCGTCCCAGTCTCAGGTCTTTAGCAGACTCCATCAGGTTTTTTTCCAGAATGGTCCTGTATTTGGCTCCATCCATCTTCCCATCAATTTTAACCATCTTCCCTGTCCCTGCTGAAGAAAAGCAGGCCCAAACCATGATGCTGCCACCACCATGTTTGACAGTGGGGATGGTGTGGTCAGGGTGATGGGCTGTGTTGCTTTTATGCCAAAAATAACGTTTTGCATTGTTGCCAAAAAGTTCCATTTTGGTTTCATCTGACAAGAGCACCTTCTTCCACATGTTTGGTGTGTCTCCCAGGTGGCTTGTGGCAAACTTTAAACAACACTTTTTATGGATATCTTTAAGAAATGGCTTTTTTCTTGCCATTCTTCCATAAAGGCCAGATTTGTGCAATATACGACTGATTGTTGTCCTATGGACAGAGTCTCCCACCTCAGCTGTAGATCTTTGCAGTTCATCCAGAGTGATCATGGGCCTCTTGGCTGCATCTCTGATCAGTTTTCTCCTTGTATGAGCTGAAAGTTTAGAGGGACGGCCAGGTCTTGGTAGATTTGCAGTGGTATGATACTCCTTCCATTTCAATATTATCGCTTGCACAGTGCTCCTTGGGATGTTTAAAGCTTGGGAAATCTTTTTGTATCCAAATCCGGCTTTAAACTTCTTCACAACAGTATCTCGGACCTGCCTGGTGTGTTCCTTGTTCTTCATGATGCTCTCTGCGCTTTTAACGGACCTCTGAGACTATCACAGTGCAGGTGCATTTATACGGAGACTTGATTACACACAGGTGGATTGTATTTATCATCATTAGTCAAAATCAGCCCTTGACTTGACACTCCCCATCCACTGTAGGGATGGTGCCAGGTTTCGTCCAGACGTGTGGCTTGGCATTCAATCTTGGTGTCATGATCAGAGAATCTTGTTTCTCATTGTTCTGAGAGTCTTTGGGTGCCTTTTGGGAGACTCCAAGTTGGCTGTCTTGTGCCTTTTTACTGAGGGATGGCTTCCATCTGGTCACTACCATAAAGGCCTGATTTGGTGGAGTGCTCCAAAGAGGAACTCTGGAGCTCTGTCAGAGTGACCATTGTGTTCTTGGTCACCTCCCTGACCAAGGCCCTTCTCCCCCGATTGCTCAGTTTGGCCAGGCAGCCAGCTCTAGGAAGTCTTGGTGGTTCCATTTAAGAATGGTGGAGGCCACTGTGTTCTTGGGGACCTTCATTGCTGCAGACATTTTTTTGTTACCCTTCCCCAGATCTGTGCCTCGACACAATCCTGTCTATGTGCTCAACAGACAATTCTTTTGACCTCATGGTTTGGTTTTTGCTCCGACATCCACTGTCAACTGTGGGACCTTATATAGACAGATGTGTGCCTTTCCAAATCATGTCTCGTCAATTGAATTTACCACAGGTGGACTCCCAAGTTGTAGAAACATCTCAATGATGACCAATGGAAACAGGATGTACCTGAGCTCAATTTCGAGTCCTCGTAGCAAAGGGTCTGAATACTTATGTAAATAAGGTATTTCTGTTTTCTATTTTTAATACATTTGCAAACATTTCTAAAAACCTGTTTTTCGCTTTGTCATTATGGGTTATTGTGTGTAGATTATATATTTTTTTTCCATTTTAGAATAAGGCTGTAATGTATCAAAATGTCAAGGGGTCTGAATACTTTCCGAAAGCCATGTATATAGAGAACACGGACAGTGCATAGTCTGTGGACAATGTATCTAATTGCTATGTTTTCTTCAGTCTTGTGTGAAACTTGTTTCATTTCAGCACTGGGGAGAATCCAGGGAAATTCACAATCAACCACTTCCTCCCTCTCGAATCAGACCAGGTCAATAACTACAAAAACACATCGCAACACACACTTTCATATTCAGGACATCACAGTGACTTCATTGTGCAAGTACTGAATATGTACAACCTCCTAAATTCACTCAGTGCCAATGTGTTTGAGGATGACCGATTCAAAGAGTAAGTTGACAATGGGAGAAGTTTCCCAGATCAAACAAGAAACCACTGAACTCATCACAATATGAACTAAATACTCTTGTCAGAATGCGAAAGTGAAAGTGGGGACAAACTCACTGCATCGTGGTTTCTCAGAACACGGATGATGTATTGTGACATGGAGATTTTCATAACTTTCCTCACCTTAATTTAAAAGACATTTTGCTATCCTCTGTTTTTGTTTGCATTATTCTGTATTGTACCTAAGACTGCATTATAATATTGCTAGAACCAACCTCCCACAGGCTCTTCAATATGACAGTGTAACATGATGTCACTCACTGACGCTGCCTGGGAAGCCCATTGTTTATAAATTCAATGTAGGTAACTTCCAACAGAAAAAACTCAGAAGATCATTTTTTTGAGGGGGGGGGGGGGTGGCTCAGTCAGACATTTTTATTCTGTAAATTATTGGAAATAAGTATTTGACTTAGAAAATACTATTTTATTATTCGTTTTTTACACATAACAATTAAAATACTCAAATAAAAGTAATTGTTTTGGGCTGTATTTAAAAAATAAATATTCAAATACACAGACAAAAGTATTTCAAATATAAGACACTCAAATACGAACTCAGTTCGGCTACATTGTCATGCAGTTCTGTAACAGTAGGCCTAGAAATAGGTTAGTAGTAGTAGTTTAATCCCTGGTTAGCCTCACACCAAATCAGAAATCACCGATTAATCCCCGGATTAGGCGCGCGGCCGCTTTAAGAGTGCTCGTGCCTCTAGCCGGTGGCATTTAAACGTTTATAGATTCATCGTAGAGTAGGCGTCACACTAGCTGCATGCGAGCCTTGGCTGGTGCTTCAATTTAGAGTTTACATTCACAGCACACACGCACTCCCATACACCGAGCCATGGCTTCAGTGAGTGTGGTAGGACCAGGACAACATCGCCCGGCTCCCGACCACCAGCTAGTCTTTCATAAACTAAAGGCCGCCGGGAAGAATAAAATAACGTTACCGTGGAAATCCTCCGTGGAGATCATCCTCGGGAAGAGCTCGGTGACCGCCGAAACCGAACGGCATTCCCGCGTATCAGCAGTCACAGCCTCCCCACTAAACCCGTCCCTGACCCTGGGACAACAAGGAGCCGCAGCCGGTGTTGGAGGGGGGGGTCCCGGGGTGAGGCGTGAGGCTCAGCCGGTGCTGGTGCCACGTAGTTCAGACAGAGAGAGCGACAGCAGCAGCCCTGACTGTGGAGACACTACAGCGGCGAGGGAGAAGGACACTGGTCAAAGCGGACGGAGCGGCAGCGGGAATGACTCAACCCGTGATCGAAGGAGTTCCCTGAAGATCCTTACAAATGTTATGTCAAGCACGTCAGCTAACACACAGATGATAGACGTCAAGTGTGACGGATCAAGCGCGCCAACAAACGGACACATGGGAGCACACTCACGTCGGGACCGTCCGGTCAGAAGGCGCGCATCCCACAGCCCCAATGGTCAGACCACAAGGCTGGTGACCAAAGGGGACACCGGGGGACCACCGCTGGAGCGGTTGACACAGGGAAGGACCGGGGTCGTTAAACTCGCGCGCACAGAATCCCACCGAAGGGAGGTCTGGTCAATATTTGGCTCCCAGGAGCAGGAGGACGCGCGCGTGCGGTCGGAGACAGGAGAGGGCCACACGTTTGGGACCAGAACCGTGACTCAGGACTGGTGCGACGTCTGTAACCAGCGGATCAGTGTTCAGCAGGCGCTCAAGTGTAAAAGTAAGTAGGGTAGGCTAGCCTCTAGGCTATGACAGTAGAATACAACTAAATTCCCAGTTCTGCCAGAGGAAGATTTGCCATCTGTTGCTTTACTACCAGATGATTTGATTATGATTTGATTTGGATCTCTTTTAGTCCCCATTTGGACTAATCTTCCAAGAGTCCTTAAATTAAACACTTTTTCACATATAACACACTATTACAAACATACATGGTATACTGACATAATGACCCAATAAATACTCAATCTAGAAAATATTGATTCTTCATCTACTATTGTCCCACAACATTTCTATGTATTATATTTAAATTGTTTTAAAATAATGTTTACATTTATATATTGAAAGATGATAGAGATGGTTTGTGGTTGATTTTGCTTTTCTGTTACGTATCGCATAATTGCTTTGACGGGTGTGCTGTGACGTCATGGTTTGGCGTTGAGGCTTGGATATCGACCTCATTCCAAGGTGGAGGCTGCTGGCTCTTGTTGTGACCAGATTAATGTGAAGGGCATTGTCAGGCCAGGACTAGAATAGCAATTGGTCACACTTTATTTGGATAGTCTGGATAGCTCATCTGTAGATGCTCTACAGATGGTCATACTATCAACCAACTAGGCTACATGTTGATAAACAACTGCTTGCTTTAAGGTTCAGATTAGGAAAAGGGTTAAGTTTAGGATAAGGGCTAGGGTCAGGGATAGTAAATAGTTGAAATGTTATTGAGAGTCTGTAGAGCATCTACATATGTACACTTCTGAGAGAGAGAGAGAGAGAGAGAGAAATTGTGTGTGTATGAGTGTGTGTTAGCGTGACTCTGCCAAGCATTCAGAGCTGCAGCCAGCAGCCTCCTATGGAAACCTCATTATCTTGTCCTCCCAGCCTCATCTCCCTGTCCCCCTCTCCTCCTCCAGCCTGCCTCGCCTCTGTGTCACAGCCAGAGTTGCAAGTACAGCTTTTGGATTGTTTATTATCTATTTCGCTTGGTTTTGGCGACGTCAACATGTTTTTCCCCATGCCAATAAAGCCCATGAACGAGAGAGAGAGAGAGAGAGAGAGAGAGAGAGAGAGAGAGAGAGAGAGAGAGAGAGATGTGAGCAAAGTTAGTTAGTTTAGGAAGTTAACAGTGTTTTGTATCTGTGTGCGTAATAATCATGGCCTACTGCAGTGAACGTGTCAGTACTGTTACTGTAGGACATCTGCCATTGTCACATCTGTATGGTGGTATTTTTGGTCACAGTTATCTGGAGGTGTGACTGCTCTGGAGGGTAGGGGATGGCATGTGTGTGCCCACATTTTATTTGTCACGTACACATGGTTAGCACATGTTAATGCGAGTGTAGCGAAATGTTTGTGCTTCTAGTTCTGACAATGCAGTAATAATCAAATCAAATCAAATTTTATTTGTCACATACACATGGTTAGCAGATGTTAATGCGAGTGTAGCGAAATGCTTGTGCTTCTAGTTCCGACAATGCAGTAATAACCAACAAGTAATCTTACTAACAATTCCTAAACTACCAACGGGTAGTCTAACCTAACAATTTCACAACAACTACCTTAGACACACAAGTGTAAAGGGATGAAGAATATGTACATAAAGATATATGAATGAGTGATGGTACAGCACGGCATAGGCAAGACGCAGTAGATGGTATTGAGTACAGTATATACATATGAGATGAGTAATGTAGGGTATGTAAGCATTACATTAAGTAAGTGGCTAGTGATACATTTTTTTTACATCAATTTTTCCATTATTAAAGTGTCTGGAGTTGAGTCAGTATGTTGGCAGCAGCCACTCAATGTTAGTGGTGGCTGTTTAACAGTCTGATGGCCTTGAGATAGAAGCTGTTTTTCAGTCTCTCGGTCCCTGCTTTGATGCACCTGTACTGACCTCGCCTTCTGGATGATAGCGGGGTGAACAGGCAGTGGCTGGTTGTTGCCCTTGATGATCTTTATGGCCTTCCTGTGACATCGGGTGGTGTAGGTGTCCTGGAGGGCAGGTAGTTTGCCCTGGTGATACGTTGTGCAGACCTCACTACCCTCTGGAGAGCCTTACGGTTGTGGGTGGAGCAGTTGCCGTACCAGACGGTGATACAGCCTGACAGGATGCTCTAGATTGTGCATCTGTAAAAGTTTGAGTGCTGTTGGTGACAAGCCGAATTTCTTCAGCCTCCTGTCTGTGTGGGTGGACCAATTCAGTTTGTCCGTGATGTGTATGCCAAGGAACTTAACTTACTATCCTCTCCACTACTGTCCCGTCGATGTGGATAGGGGGCTGCTCCCTCTGCTGTTTCCTGAAGTCCACAATCATCTCCTTTGTTTTGTTGACGTTGAGTGTGAGGCTATTTTCCTGACACCACACTCCGAGGGCCCTCACCTCCTCCCTGTAGGCTGTCTCGTCGTTGTTGGTAATCAAGCTTACCACTGTAGTGTTGTCTGCAAACTTGATGATTGAGTTGGAGGCGGGCATGGCCACGCAGTCGTGGGTCAACAGGGAGTACAGAACAGGGCTCAGAGCGCACTTTTTTGGGGCCCCAGTTTGAGGATCAGCGGGGTGGAGATGTTGTTACCTACCCTCACCACCTGGGTCCCATGCCTTCATAGTGTGTGTGTGTTTTAACAAGAGGGGAAACAGACATGGCTCAGGTGTCATCTGCCCTACATTTAGTCTTACTGTAGGCTACTCTATCACAATTGTTCTCTCACACACACAACCTCACACACTACTTTCTGCTCTGGATCCACAGTGCAACAACAGTCCGCCACTGACTCTTCCATGACCTCCTCCACTCGTTCTCTGTCCTATGAAGGCCCTAAGTAGGCCCTATGTATGTGCTATGTCAGCATGCTCCGATGACATAGTTGGGTTGTCCTACCCGGTGCATAGAGGAGAGAGCAGGTCATCGATTAGAATGATATAACACACACCTGCACTGCTCTGGGCTGCAGAGGGTTAGACCAGGCAAGCGTGTTTGACCTGGCACTTTCTGTGGTGTGTGTGCATGCTGAGCTGGCAGTGTGTCAGCAGCACTCTGTCATGGGGAAGCTGTGACTGCAGAGGACATCGCTATAAATGAGTGAAGGGGGGGGGGGTGTAGCGTGCGCATGCGAGCGAGAAGATGAATTGGATGGGATGAAGACTGGAAATAGGGAAGAGTGGAGCAGAGTGAAAAAGCTAGAGGAAGAAAGGAGGAGAAGTGTTGATGAGGAGAAAGGAAATAAAGGGGAGAGAGCGAGGGAACAGGGTGAGGGCGAGAGGATAGTTAGAGTCGAGGACAAAATGGGAGGGAGGGAGGGAGGGAGGAGAGGGGGAGAAAAGAATAGAGAGAGGGAGGAGGGAGAGTAAAAGAGTGGATGAGGGATAGAGGAATGAGAAAGGAGAAGGGGAGAGAGAGAGGGAGCCCAGTACTGCAGTGCTCTCTGATTTAATGTGCTATCAGCAGGAGCTCACTGGAGCGAGACCAGAGACACGCTATAGCTACTGATCAACAGTCCAGCAACTGAGTGTTATGTGTGGAGTTGTTGACAGTGCTTTATTCTACATCCATATAGTGCAATTGTTTATAATCTCCATAACATGCAGGTTATAATGTCATAGAGCAGTTTGGGATAGACACACTAATCCCTCTTTATATATTAATCGTGTGTGTGTGTGTGTGTACAGTTTCTTACTTTAACCATCCTTGGTCTTTAACTGAAGCCACACAAAATGCATTATCAATGGACAGGAACAATGGAGAGGGAGGAGTTCTTGGCTAGGGAACAAGGGTTGAATGGCATGTTTGGGGGTATTTGTAGTGGTAATGAACTTGGCCCCTCAAGCTAAAAAAAGATTATGGCTGGGTCTTTAGGTCAGTGTAGTTTTAAAACACACACACACACACACACATACAGCTAATAACAGGGAACTGTGGCCGAGACTTTCATACCGATAAACAACCATCGTTCTCTCTTTTCTCACTCTGTAATTTATCTCAAGTGTTCCGTCTTTGTTGGTATTGTTACATTTATAGCCTATAGAAATAATCCTCTGTTTACTCCTCTTGGAAGAGCACTTCCTGGGAATCATATGGCCTGCAGCACAATTCTCATCCCTTGTTCTGTGTTCCAACAGACTTATGGTATGAGGTAACACCAAGTAATTTAGTCTCCTGAACTTGTTCAACAGCCACACCATTCATGACTAGATTCAGCTGAGGTCTTGAATTTGGGAATTATTTGTACCAAATACAATGCTCTTAGTTTTAGTGATGTTCAGGACCAGTTTATTACTGGCCACCCATTCCAAAACAGACTGCAACTTTTTGCTAAGGGTTTTAGTGACTTCATTAGCTGTGGTTGCTGATGTGTATATGGTTGAATAATCAGCATACATGGACACACATGCTTTGATTAATGTCAGTGGCAAGTCATTGATAAAAATAGAAAAAGATGAGGGCCTTGAGAGCTGCTCTGCAGTACACCACACTTTACATGTTTGACATTAGAGAAGCTTCCATTTAACCTTTTCACTAGTGTTCCAAATATTTCCAACGGTTGCCCCAGTGTGAGTTGTTTTAAGCAGGTGATGTCAGTGTTCCAAAATGTGATTGTTACGCAACACAACAGTTCATTATTTTCCAATAAGTTTTATTTTCTAACAGTTTGAATTGTGGTGTGTTCCACCTCCTCATTAATTCACAGAGAAGGAGCCCATTTCACTGTTGCCAATTTGTTTGATGCTTTACTGACCTGGACAAACGTCTCTCTTTGATGGGAGTCCAAGCACTTCCCAGTGTTTCCGCAGATCAAGTATGCAGACATTTGCACAGTCTTGCACAAATCTTTTCACCCTGGCACATTTTTTGGTTGGAACTCGCATTGCCTTCATTGTTGTTTTCCTTACTTTGTCAAAAATTATTATTTCTAAGTGCCTTATTTTCTGCATAATGTGTTTACTGTTTTATTCACATGTTTTGAAGTACTGGTGGCAAATCATGCATTCCGATTGTTGAATAGATTGCAATGGACAACTATGATGTGTGTAAAATAGCTTTTTGAAGGTTGTACTAATTATGATGAGCTAATGCTAAGCTATTTGCCAACTATGTGTGGCGCCATGTTTGTTGACATAATACAATGTATTCTGGGTGCCACGTAAATGTCTGTGAGACTAAAGATGTTATAACAAAATGAAGTGAAGGAATGGTTCACTCATCTTTCTAGTAGTGAATGATCGTGGACGACAGACCCCTTCAACATGCAAACAGATCAAACTCATCTTGTCTTTAGTTATCTTTGGTTGGCGCGCACAAACTACACATCGTCGGATTACTTTTGATTTGTAGAAAGTGTTTTACAAAATTATATAGATCAAATCTAATTTAAACTATAATCTAACAGTTTGCTAAGAGCTGGCAGCAAGATGATAGGTCTGCTGATAGAACCAGTAAAGACCGCTTTACCATTCTTGGGTAGCGGAATGACTTTGGCTTCCCTCCAGGCCTGAGGACAAAGACTTTCCTTTAGGCTCAGCTTAAATATATGACAGATAGGAGTAGCTATAGAGTCCGCTACAATCCTCAGTAGCTCTCCATCTATGTTGTCAATGCCAGGAGGTTTGTCATTATTGATCGAGAACAATCATTTTTCCGCGTCTCACACACTAACTTTACAAAAATATAAAATTCAAACTTGCAATGTTTTTCTTTCATTATTTGTTTTTTTTACATACATGAGCACTATGGCTCACTGTTCGTTGTTGGCATCTCCTACCTAAGTTTGCCCACTTTTCCAATGAAGTAATCATGAAAATAATTGGCAACATCAAATGGTTTTGTCATGAATAAACCATCTGATTCGATGAAAGATGGAGTTGAATTTGTCTTTCTGCCCATAATTTAATTTAAAGTACTCCAAAGTTAGCTATATTGTGATCACTGCATCCAATGGGTATGGGTACAGCTTTAGAACAAAGTTCTACAGTATTAGTAAAAATGTGATCGAAACATGTGGATGATCTTGTTCCTGTAGTCTTTGTAAACACCCTGGTAGGTTGATTAATAACCTGTACCAGATTATAGGCACTGGTTACAGTAAGAAGCTTCCTCTTGAGCAGACAGCTAGATGAAAACCTGTCAATATTCAGGTCCCCAAGAAAGTAGATTTTTTTGGGGGGGGTTGTATCATTTGATTTGCACAACATGCCTAATTACTTTGAAGATGCAAAATATCTTTTTTATTGTGAAACAAACAATAAATAAGTTTAAAAAAACAGAACTTGAGCATGCATAACTATTCACCCCCCCCCCCTCCCCCAAGTCAAATGCTTTGTAGGGCCACCTTTTGCAGCAATTACACCTGCAAGTCTCTTGGGGTATGTCTCTATAAGCTTGACACATCTAGCCACTGGGATTTTTGCCCATTCTTCAAGGCAAAACTGCTCCAGCTCCTTCAGGTAGTATGGGTTCTGCTGGTTTTACATGTTTCCACTTAAACCACTCAAGTGTTGCTTTAGCAGTATGCATAGCTGTATGTCATTGTCCTGCTGGAAGGTGAACCTCCGTCCCAGTCTCAAATCTCTGGAAGACTGAAACAGGTTTCCTTCTAGAATATCCCTGTATTTAGCGCCATCCATCATTCCTTCAATTCTGACCAGTTTCCCAGTCCCAGCCAATGAAAAACATCCCTACAGCATGATGCTGCCACCACCGTGCTTCACTGTGGGGATGGTGTTCTCGAAGTGATGAGAGGTGTTGGGTTAGAGCCAGACATAGCATTTTCCTTGATAGCCAAAAAGCTCAATTCTAGTCTCATCTGACCAGTGTACCTTCCATATGTTTGGGGAGTCTCCCACGTGCCTTTTGGCGAACACCAAATGTGTTTACTTATTTTTTCTTTAATCAATGGCATTTTCTTCTGGCCACTCTTCTGTAAGCCGTACACTCCACAGAGCTGGACTCTAAAGTGGTCCTAAACTCCAATCTCCGCTGTGGAGCTTTGCAGCTCATTCATGGTTATCTTTGGTCTCTTTGTTGCCTCTGTAATTAATGCCCTCTTTGCCTGGTCTGTGAGTTTTGGTGCCCTCTCTTGGCAGGTGCCATATTCTATCAATATTTGTACAATGGATTTAATGGTGCTCCGTGGGATATTCAGAGTTTCAGAGATTTTTTTATAACCCAACCCTGATCTGTTCTTCTCCACAACGTTGTCCCTGACCTGTTTGGAGAGCTCCTTGATCTTCATGGTGCCCCTTGCTTAGTGGTGTTGCAGACTCTGGGGCCTTTCAGAACAGGTGTGTATATATACTGAGATCATGTGACACGTAAAGTCCACCCGTGTGTAATCTAACTAATTATGTGACTTCTGAAGGTAATTGGTTGCACCCGATCTTATTTTGGGGCTTCATAGAAAAGGGGGTGAATACATATATACGCAAATCTTTTCCATTTTATTTTTGCGGAATGTTTTGAAACAAGTTATTTTTCTAATTTCACTTCACCAATTTGGACTATTTTGTGTATGTTCAATACATGGAATCCAAATAAAAATCTATTTAAATTACAGGTTATAATACAACAAAATAGAAAAAATGCCACAGGGGATGAATACTTTTGCAAGGCACTGTACTGCTGTATCATCAAATGAATTATGTAAGTGAGTCTCAGAAATGGCTAATATATGAATCTTATCTGATGTTAGCAAGTTATTGATTTTGTGAACCTTGTACTTGACTACTATCGTCCTGGGCCTGTCACCTGGGCCGGTGGTGGGATTTCCAGTCCTGTGTGTGCGCTCCACCTCAATCTTCCTGTGATCCATTCTCAGTTTCTCAGTCATTTGGCTCACTTTGTCCTCCGACTCCGTCCAGGTCTCATGTGGAGATTCTACATAGGTTATGTAGGTTACACTGTTACGTAGGTTACACTGTTACTCCTCGAGGTCCCAGACAGGGCAGATCACAAGGAAGATTGAAAACAACAACAAGGGTAGCTAGCTAGTAACCAATCTTTTTCAATATAATTTTCAAAACTTCCCAAAACAACAAACTGAGCTCTCCCTCGTTCCGAGTTCAACAGGAAGTGGCGAAGAAGATTATTTCTGTTATCCATGGTAGACAGACAGACAACTATAATACTTAGAGCAGACATCCAGTCTAAAAGGCTGGTGACAGACAGAGACCTATAAGACCTATGACAGACGTTAAACATCTCCTTATGTCTGTCTCTCAGACACTAATCTGGCTAGTTTAGGATCACTCCTTTCCCCCTCTATCCTCACTGGCTTTCCTTTCGCTCTTCCCCCTTTTCCTCTTCCTATTTCCTTCTCTTTTCCTCTCCACCTCCATTTTCTCTCTCCACTTCCTCTAGTCTTCCTCTACCCCGTTTTCTCTGTGTATGTATATCTCTTCGCTCCCTCTCTCTGTTATGTTATAGTGACGGCAGTGGGTTGTTAATCCCAGATGAGGCAGCTCCTGCTGGGCGATTAAGACTGGGAGAGCAGTCAGACGTCAGATTAACTTTTAATTGAATGTTTCTGAGGTGGCTGTCGTAGAACTACACATACAGTACCAGTCAAAAGTTTGGACACACCTACTCCTTCATTCCAGGGTTTTTCTGTAATTTGACCATTTTCTACATTGTAGAATAGTTGCGAAGACATCAAAACTATGAAATAACACATATGGAATCATGTATTAACCAAAAAAGTCTTAAACAAATCAACATAGTTTATATTTTGGATTCTTCAAAGTAGCCACTCTTTGCCTTGAAGACAGCTTTGCACACTCTTTGTATTTTCTCAACCAGCTTCATGAGGAATGTTTTTTTGTTGGCTGCTTTTCCTTCACTCTGCGGTCCAACTCATCCCTAACCATCTCAATTGGGTTAAGGTCGGGTGATAGTGGAGGCCAGGTCATCTGATGCAGCACTCCATCACTCTCCTTCCTGGTAAAATAACCCTTACACAGCCTGGAGGTGTTTTGGGTTATTGTCCTGTTGAAAAAGAAATGATAGTCCCACTAAGAGCAAACCAGATGGGATGGCGTATCGCTGTGGTAGCCATGCTGGTTAAGTGTGCCTTGAATTCTTAATAAATCACAGACAGTGTTACCAGCAAAGCACCCCCATACCATCACACCTCCTCCATGCTTCACAGTGAAAACATTATTGAATTTTTACATTTTGGGGTAGTGTGGCGGGGGGGGTGCTGTTTCTAAAAAAAAATGCAGTTTAATCCATTTTAAATTCAGGTTGTAACAAAAACAAAATGTTTAAAAAGTCCATGAATACTTTTCTGAAGTCACTGTAACTTCCAAAATAAAGGAAACACCAACATAAAGTGTATTAATAGGACCACCACGAGCCTGAACAGCTTCAATGCACCTTGGTATAGATTTGACAGTGTCTGGAACTCTATTGGAGGGATGCGACACCATTATTCCACGAGAAATTCCATCATTTGGTGTTTTGTTGATGGTGGAAAACACTGCCTCAGGCGCCGCTCCAGAATCTCCCATCAGTGTTCAACTGGGTTGAGATCTGGTGACTGAGACACACACACACACATTTGAAATGCTTTATTTGAATCCACCAATCAAATTTACAAAAAAAGTATCCAAACATTTCAAAGGCACCTCCTTCTCAAAACGGCTAGGCTGCCCACAACAGCTGAAACAGAGCAGTACCTAGCCAATTGATTTGCCCTAGTTTTTGTCAGGCCCGCAATCTGCAAATCTGTGTACGTTGCCGAGACTGCCAAATATCAGCGCCACCAGCTTGCACCTACACCCGAGGCTGTCCAAGCGTGCCACGAGTGGCTGGCATTTTAAGCAGCTTGTCGGTAAAGGCCTTCTCCATGTAGCCGTCAAATGAGCAGCCCACTTCCAAAAGGAGCACCTCCCCCTGGCCTCCACCCACAACAACAATATCTGGCGTGTTTGGCCCACAGGAAAACGCATTAAAATAAAATAATTTACCTTTGAAGAACTTCGGATGTTTTCAATGAGGAGACTCTCAGTTAGATAGCAAATGTTCAGTTTTTCCAAAAATATTATTTGTGTAGGTGAAATCGCTCCGTTTTGTTCATCACATTTGGCTAAGTAAAAAAAAATGAAAATTCAGTCATTACAACGCCAAACTTTTTTCCAAATGAACTCCATAATATCGACAGAAACATGGCAAACGTTGTTGAGAATCAATCCTCAAGGTGTTTTTCTATTTGATGATAAATCATTCGTGGCAGTTGCCTTTCTCCTCTGAACCAAATGGAAAAGTGCACGCAGCTGGAGATTGCGCAATAATTTTGACGGAGGACACCAAGCGGACACCTGGTTATTGTAGTCTCTTATGGTCAATCTTCCAATGATATGCCTACAAATACGTCACAATGCTGCAGACACCTTGGGGAAACGACAGAAAGTGTAGGCACATTCCTGGCGCATTCACAGCCATATAAGGAGACATTGGAACACAGCGCATTCAAAATCTGGGGCACTTCCTGTATGAAATTTCATCTTGGTTTCACCTGTAGCATTAGTTCTGTGGCACTCACAGACAATATCTTTGCAGTTTTGGAAACGACAGAGTGTTTTCTTTCCAAAGCTGTCAATTATATACATAGTCGAGCATCTTTTCGTGACAAAATATATCTAAAAGAGCGCCCCCTAAATCGAAGTTAACAGTAAAGATGGCACACACACACGCACGCACACACACACACTTTAAAACCCTTATGCTCTTTTGCGACCCCTCTTTCAAAGTCCCCGAAGATGGCTTTATTTATTAACGTCAAATACAAACATACACATATGAACAACAACTTACAGACGCACAAACAACGACGACATCTCCTCTGCCCAGGCCTGCATGCTCACATTTCCATCCCTAGGGCCTGCATTATTGTTTGCCTTAGATTGTACCAATGTGTTTCTCGGTCGCCCATGCTGTTTCAATATTTAAATCATTCAATTTTTCTATTGTGTTAATGATGGCGGATTGATTGATTTCCAAATGTTTTATATACGTTTTATTCAAGATGAGGGATGAGAAGAGACTAGTCCATCCCATCGGGTATTTCGCTACACCTCCAATTTGTCATGTCTTGAAATATTTGGGCAGACGAATTCAAAGTAATTTTACATTGTAATACTTCTGACAGCCAACTTTCTAGCTCCGCCCATAACTTTTGGACTTTATAGAATTCCCCAGAAAGCATGGATTATTGAATCATTCTTAGTTTTACATTTAATACATGACCTGTACATTGGAGGGCCTTGGTGTAACATAGCCAACAGGTGAAGGGGCTGTCTACTAAATTACCTGTTGGGGCCGGCAAAAATGGCAGTGTGGAAGATCAGGAAATATGAGATGCAGGGAGCGGGGTGTACTGACCCCAGAGCTGCGCTGACCCCAGAGCTGTGCTGCTGGTGCGGGCTCAGCTCACACTGGACCATGTAATATAGGGTGTGGGCGTCAGGGGGGTGCTATGTACAGTGGACGAGAAGGGGGGCTTGGTTCTAACTTTCTAGGTCCGTTAAAATGAAGTGAAGTTTGTGCTATTAATTATGTAACTATTTGGGATTTATTGATACCGTTTTCCATCCATTTCTATAGCGGACCCATGTGCAAAACTGAGTCAAAAGTATTTTTTTAAATCAACCAAGCATGAGAAGACTTTGCTTTTGTTTTGCTTGTCAAATAGGTTGTCAATTTGTCAGTTAGGTTGTACAGGGTGAATACGTGGTCTGTCGTACGGTAATTTGGTAAAAAGACAATTTTGTTATTTGCTCAGAACATTATTTTCACTGTGGTGTAGAAGTTGTTTATGGTAATGCCGGGGATTTTCCCAAGGTTGCTGTTGAGTCATCCCACTGTAGTTAATGGGGTCGAATTTGTCTCCTTTTTTTGTGAATTGGGGTCATTCGTCCATGGTTCCAAATATTGGGAAAATGCCACAGCTGAGGATGATGTTAAAGAGTTTAAGTGTAACCAATTTGCGGTCTGGATATTTTATCATTTAATTTAGGATTACCATCAAAACCACAGGCCTTTTTGGGTTGGAGGGGTTTGCAGTTTGTTCTGTAGTTTAACCAATGTAATTGGATAATCCAGTGGGATCCGGTAGTCTTTAAAAGCTGATTCTAAGATTTGTAATTGATCATGCATATGTTTTTGCTGTTTGTTCTTTGTTATAGGGCCAAAAAGATTGGAGAAGTGTATTTGGATTAATGTCTCTTCATGTTGTTGTTTGTTAAATAAGTTCACATTTTCCCAGAAGTGGTTAGATTCTACGGAATCTTCAATTACATTGAGCTGGTTTCTGACGTGCTGTTCCTTCTTTTTCTTTAGTGTATTTCTATGCTGTTTTAGTGTTTCACCATAGTTTTCTTTGTCTCTGTGGATAGGTTTCTCAATTTATTTCTTGGTTTTTGCATTCTTCTTCTCTCTGCTTTCTCTCTCTCTCTGCTTTCTCTCTCTGTGCTTTCTCTCTCTCTCTGCTTTCTCTCTCTCTCTCTCTCTCCCCAGGGAGGCAGGCAGGTGTGGGGTCGGCCTCTGGTCACTGCTCCCACAGGAAAAGATGTGGAGTGACACTGCCACTGATAACACAGCATGCAGGTTGACAAGCAGGGGACATTTGAGCAGAAACAACCATGAATTAGTTAAATACAGAACGAACACTGAAAGCAGAGAAAATAGGAGATCAACCGCCCTTCTCGTGCAGTGAGCCTGTTTATTTTGGCCTGTAGCGATGTGTGTCACTGTTGCATTAGTCCTTACAAAGCTCTCTCCGTTGATACCTAGTTTATGGAGATAAATCACCTTCTATACTCTACATATTCCCTTCCTATGCCCTCCCTACAATATAACCTCTGTCCTCCCCTACCCTTCATATACCGTGTCCCTTTCCTATGCTCCCTACCCTAAACCATATGCCCTCCCCCATCTCCTACACAGTGCTGGCCTTGTCCTCAGCAGCAGCCATAGTAGTATGACTGGGTGTTTCTTTCTCAAAGCTCCATGGACTCCAGCAGAGGAAGTAGAGTGTGTTAATATCTCTTAGCTTCCTGTACTAACATACCACTGCCACCAGCATAGCTACGAATGTCTAACATGACCCCTTCTGACCACGCTTGTGTCATCTGAGCAGAGAGTTCAACATTGGGCCAGACAGGCAGGAAGATGTTTTTAAAGTGTGTGAAGGTTGGTTGTATGTGTCCGTTATATAGAAGTTGCTGCCATCTGAGCCATTATGGCTAGTGTTAGGGTTATGGCTAGGGTTAGGGTTGGGCCAGGGTGTGGATATGGAGCTAGGGTTAGGGTTTTGGCTAGGGTTATGGCTAGTGTTAGGGTTATGGCTAGTGTTAGGGTTATGGCTAGTGTTAGGGTTATGGCTAGTGTTAGGGTTAGGGTTAGGGTTGGGCCAGGGTAGACATGGAGTTAGGGTTATGGCCAGTGTTAGGGTTAGGGTTGGGCCAGGGTAGACATGGAGTTAGGGTTATGGCTAGAGTTAGGGTTATGGCTAGTGTTAGGGTTAGGGTTGAGCCAGGGTAGACATGGAGTTAGGGTTATGGCTAGGGTTAGGGTTATGGCTAGTGTTAGGGTTATGGCTAGTGTTAGGGTTATGGCTAGTGTTAGGGTTAGGGTTAGGGTTGGGCCAGGGTAGACATGGAGTTAGGGTTATGGCCAGTGTTAGGGTTAGGGTTGGGCCAGGGTAGACATGGAGTTAGGGTTATGGCTAGAGTTAGGGTTATGGCTAGTGTTAGGGTTAGGGTTAGGGTTGAGCCAGGGTAGACATGGAGTTAGGGTTATGGCTAGTGTTAGGGTTAGGGTTGAGCCAGTGTAGACATGGAGTTAGGGTTATGGCTAGTGTTAGGGTTAGGGTTGAGCCAGGGTATACATGGAGCTAGGGTTAGGGTTATGGCTAGTGTTAGGGTTATGTTAAGGGTTAGGGTTATGGCTAGTGTTAGGGTTATGGCTAGTGTTAGGGTTAGGGTTGAGCCAGGGTAGACATGGAGTTAGGGTTATGGCTAGGGTTAGGGTTATGGCTAGGGTTAGGGTTATGGCTAGTGTTAGGGTTATGGCTAGGGTTAGGGTTAGGGTTATGGCTAGGGTTAGTGTTATGGCTAGGGTTAGGGTTATGGCTAGTGTTAGGGTTATGGCTAGTGTTAGGGTTATGGCTAGTGTTAGGGTTATGGCTAGGGTTAGGGTTATGGCTAGGGTTAGGGTTATGGCTAGGGTTAGGGTTATGGCTAGGGTTAGGGTTATGGCTAGGGTTAGGGTTATGGCTAGTGGTAGTGTTATGGCTAGTGTTAGGGTTATGACCAGTGTTAGGGTTAGGGTTGAGCCAGGGTGGACATGGAACTAGGGTTAGGGTTAGTGTTAGGGTTATGGCTAGTGTTAGGGTTATGGCTAGTGTTAGGGTTAGGGTTATGGCTAGTGTTAGGGTTAGGGTTAGGGTTATGGCTAGGGTTAGTGTTATGGCTAGGGTTAGGGTTAGGGTTAGGGTTATGGCTAGTGTTAGGGTTATGGCTAGTGTTAGGGTTATGGCTAGTGTTAGGGTTATGGCTAGTGTTAGGGTTATGGCTAGTGTTAGGGTTATGGCTAGGGTTAGGGTTATGGCTAGTGTTAGGGTTATGGCTAGTGTTAAGGTTATGGCTAGTGTTAGGGTTATGGCTAGTGTTAGGTTTATGGCCAGTGTTAGGGTTATGGCTAGTGTTAGGGTTATGGCTAGTGTTAGGGTTATGGCTAGTGTTAGGGTTATGGCCAGTGTTAGGGTTATGGCCAGTGTTAGGGTTATGGCTAGTGTTAGGGTTAGGGTTATGGCCAGTGTTAGGGTTATGGCCAGTGTTAGGGTTATGGCCAGTGTTAGGGTTATGGCCAGTGTTAGGGTTATGGCCAGTGTTAGGGTTATGGCTAGTGTTAGGGTTATGGCTAGTGTTAGGGTTATGGTTAGGGTTATGGCTAGTGTTAGGGTTATGGCCTAGTGTTAGGGTTATGGCCAGTGTTAGGGTTATGGACAGTGTTAGGGTTATGGCCAGTGTTAGGGTTATGGCCAGTGTTAGGGTTATGGCTAGTGTTAGGGTTATGGCCAGTGTTAGGGTTATGGCCAGTGTTAGGGTTATGGCCAGTGTTAGGGTTATGGCCAGTGTTAGGGTTATGGCTAGTGTTAGGGTTATGGTTAGGGTTATGGCTAGTGTTAGGGTTATGGCCAGTGTTAGGGTTATGGCCAGTGTTAGGGTTATGGCCAGTGTTAGGGTTATGGCCAGTGTTAGGGTTATGGCTAGTGTTAGGGTTATGGCCAGTGTTAGGGTTATGGCCAGTGTTAGGGTTATGGCCAGTGTTAGGGTTATGGCCAGTGTTAGGGTTATGGCCAGTGTTAGGGTTATGGCCAGTGTTAGGGTTATGGCCAGTGTTAGGGTTATGGCCAGTGTTAGGGTTATGGCCAGTGTTAGGGTTATGGCTAGTGTTAGGGTTATGGTTAGGGTTATGGCTAGTGTTAGGGTTATGGCCAGTGTTAGGGTTATGGCCAGTGTTAGGGTTATGGCCAGTGTTAGGGTTATGGCCAGTGTTAGGGTTATGGCCAGTGTTAGGGTTATGGCTAGTGTTAGGTTTATGGCCAGTGTTAGGGTTATGGCTAGTGTTAGGGTTATGGCTAGTGTTAGGGTTATGGCCAGTGTTAGGGTTATGGCCAGTGTTAGGGTTATGGCCAGTGTTAGGGTTATGGCCAGTGTTAGGGTTATGGCCAGTGTTAGGGTTAGGGTTGAGCCAGGGTAGACATGGAACTAGGGTTAGTGTTAGTGTTAGGGTTATGGCCATTGTTAGGGTTGAGCCAGGGTGGACATGGAACTAGGGTTAGTGTTAGGGTTATGGCCAGTGTTAGGGTTAGGGTTGAGCCAGGGTGGACATGGAACTAGGGTTAGTGTTAGGGTTAGGGTTAGTGTTAGGGTTGAACCAGGGTGGACATGGAACTAGGGTTAGTGTTAGGGTTAGGGTTAGTGTTAGGGTTGAGCCAGGGTGGACATGGAACTAGGGTTAGTGTTAGGGTTAGGGTTGAGCCAGGGTGGACATGGAACTAGGGTTAGTGTTAGGGTTATGGCCAGTGTTAGGGTTAGGGTTGAGCCAGGGTGGACATGGAACTAGGGTTATGGTTAGTGTTAGGGTTATGGCCAGTGTTAGGGTTATGGCCAGTGTTAGGGTTAGGGTTGAGCCAGGGTGGACATGGAACTAGGGTTAGTGTTCGGGTTATGGCCAGTGTTAGTGTTAGTGTTAGGGTTATGGTTAGTGTTAGGGTTAGTGTTAGGGTTATGGTTAGTGTTAGGGTTAGGGTTGAGCCAGGGTGGACATGGAACTAGGGTTAGTGTTAGGGTTATGGCCAGTGTTAGTGTTAGTGTTAGGGTTATGGTTAGTGTTAGGGTTAGTGTTAGTGTTAGGGTTAGTGTTAGGGTTGAGCCAGGGTGGACATGGAACTAGGGTTAGTGTTAGGGTTATGGCCAGTGTTAGTGTTAGTGTTAGTGTTAGGGTTAGTGTTGGGGTTAGTGTTAGGGTTAGTGTTAGGGTTAGTGTTAGGGTTATGGCCAGTGTTAGGGTTAGTGTTGGGGTTAGTGTTGGGGTTAGTGTTGGGGTTAGTGTTAGGGTTAGTGTTAGGGTTAGTGTTAGGGTTAGTGTTGGGGTTAGTGTTGGGGTTAGTGTTAGGTTTAGTGTTAGGTTTAGTGTTAGGGTTAGTGTTAGGGTTAGTGTTAGGGTTAGTGTTGGGGTTAGGGTTAGTGTTAGGGTTATGGCCAGTGTTAGTGTTAGTGTTAGGGTTAGTGTTGGGGTTAGTGTTAGGGTTAGTGTTAGGGTTAGTGTTAGGGTTAGTGTTGGGGTTAGTGTTAGGGTTAGTGTTAGGGTTAGTGTTAGGGTTAGTGTTAGGGTTAGTGTTAGGGTTAGTGTTAAGGTTAGTGTTAGGGTTAGTGTTGGGGTTAGTGTTGGGGTTAGTGTTAGGGTTAGTGTTAGGGTTAGTGTTGGGGTTAGTGTTGGGGTTAGTGTTAGGGTTAGTGTTAGGGTTAGTGTTGGGGTTAGTGTTGGGGTTAGTGTTAGGGTTAGTGTTAGGGTTAGTGTTAGGGTTAGTGTTAAGGTTAGTGTTAGGGTTAGTGTTGGGGTTAGTGTTGGGGTTAGTGTTAGGGTTAGTGTTAGGGTTAGTGTTGGGGTTAGTGTTGGGGTTAGTGTTAGGGTTAGTGTTAGGGTTAGTGTTGGGGTTAGTGTTGGGGTTAGTGTTGGGGTTAGTGTTAGGGTTAGTGTTAGGGTTAGTGTTGGGGTTAGTGTTGGGGTTAGTGTTAGGGTTAGTGTTGGGGTTAGTGTTGGGGTTAGTGTTAGGGTTAGTGTTGGGGTTAGTGTTGGGGTTAGTGTTAGGGTTAGTGTTAGGGTTAGTGTTAGGGTAGTGTTAGGGTTAGTGTTGGGGTTAGTGTTGGGGTTAGTGTTGGGGTTAGTGTTAGGGTTAGTGTTAGGGTTAGTGTTAGGGTTAGTGTTAGGGTTAGTGTTAGTGTTAGGGTTAGTGTTAGGGTTATGGCCAGTGTTAGGGTTAGTGTTAGGGTTAGTGTTAGGGTTAGTGTTAGGGTTATGGCCAGTGTTAGGGTTAGTGTTGGGGTTAGTGTTGGGGTTAAATATAAAACATAAGGAAGTGGTGAAACTGTTATGGCTGCCCGGTGATGCATATCAACAAGTGATATTGTTTTCACGTAAGAGCCTCCTATATCTGTTACTAACGTGTGTGTGTGTGTGTGTGTGTGTGTGTGTGTGTGTGTGTGTGTGTGTGTGTGTGTGTGTGTGTGTGTGTGTGTGTGTGTGTGTGTGTGTGTGTGTGTGTGTGTGTGTGTGTGTGTGTGTATGTGTGCTTAGGCTGGTGCAGTTCTCCTGTATGTGTGACGGATCTGTGGGGAGTTTTACTCAGGCTAAATTTAGGGTGCCCTTGACAGGTCCTGGGACTGCTCAGAGGTGTGTGTGAACCGCCTTGTCTTAAAGGATGTTAAAGGGAGGAGGAGAGGGCACACAGCAGGTGTTCCAGCTACAGCAGAGACCAGTGCTTAAAGGGGTACTGTGCGATTTTGGCAATGAGGCCATTTATTAGGGTTGGACGGTATCCAGATTTGCATATCGTCACACCATCCTTTTCTCACCCCGGGATTCATGATATTACCGTTTTAGTACACAAGTGAGTCCATAAGGGGGATGTGCATCTCCATATTAGTGTATAATATAGATTATTATGTCATATAGGTGTGTGTGTCTGTCTGCGTGTTTTTTTTTAAATGTTCATTAATGGTGACATTTACATGCAGTGTAAAGAAGTGTGTGATTGATGAGGGCTGGAACATCCTGTGTCTCCAAACTCCTCAGGCTCAAAAGTAGGGCAGCCCTCTCTTTTTTTCTCCAGCGCATATTAATAGCCATTAGAGTGTGTATCATATACACCAAGATACGCACGCAGACACACACGTCACAAACACACACACACACACACACACAGCCGGTGCGATGCATGTCATTTACAATAAAACGATTTCCCAACATCTCTGTGATGTTTCGTGGTGAATCATTTCAGTTCATCAGGCTATGACACACACACACACACAGAGAGAGAAAGAGAGAGAGGGACATTCATTGGGGCTCTGTCTCTTTAAGCTGTTTGCTGCTGCAGAGTGTGTGGGTGCTGCAGCAGAGGCACTGAGAGAGAGAGAGAACGAGAGAACCCCGGAGTCCGTCAGCTACAAAACAAGTGAATGAGAGAGAGATATTCCAGTGGAGGGGACAGGAGAAGTGAGAGGGCAGTGGTACGTGTGGGCAGTAAGGAAGCCGTTGGCAGAGGAGGAGGAGGAAGTATAGGCAAGCTGAGGTTTGAGGACTTTGAAGGGTAGAGGTGTGTGTGCGCGAACTAGCGGAGTGGTACGGGAGGAAGGGGTGTTGATCATGAGTGTGTGTATGTGTGAGGTAAGAGCCGTGTAAGTGTGTGTTAGGTGTGTGTGTGTGTGTGTGTGTACGGGGTGGCAAAGCGAGAGGTGGACGGGGTGCTGGTTCGGAGCGTGGCACAGCTGGGCGAGTGGTGGCGCTGGGATGGCGGGCACTGGGGAGGCTGGCGAGCTGGCAGCCCTCGGACCGACAGGGAGCCCCTCAGCCGCGGGCAGGAGAGGGGCAGAGGGCACACGCCAGGGAGCGCTGTTGGGCTCGGGTACAGGACAGCGCCTGCAGGGTGGTGCCATGCTCCCAGACAGGCACAGGTAGCGCCGTTGGTTACGGGGCGGCGGGTAGAGGAGGGGGAGCGAGAGGGGGAGGCGAGGGAGAGCGGTGAGGGTGTGAGCCAGGTAAGAGCTTCTCAATCCTTGTCTCTGCGTGTGAGGGCTGAGGTGGGTGGTGAAGGAGAGGGGGAGTTGGGGGGTGAGGATGGCGATATGGGCAGTGCGTGTTTCGGTCAGGTGTCCAGGCGTTTGGGCCGGCTGTTACGGCGCCTGCCCAAGTCTCGCTCCTGGAGTGACGGACTTCGGATGCTCCGCAGAACCAGCTCCAATGGATCACTCATCAACTCTTCCTCAGGTATGGAGGGAGGGAGGGATGGAGGGAAAGAGTAAAAGAAGATGGGGGATGGATAGGAGTGTCAGAAAGAGTGGGGAGAAGATGGCAAGATGTGGAAGATGATAGGATTTACAGGGGATGACGGAGGATGAGGAGACTGGACAAGCGGTAAGAGCAGAGGAAGAAAAGGATACAGGGGAGAAAAGAGGGAGGCGGTGGGTGTATTGTTACATTGTGTGTCACAGGGGACAGCTCTGCAATGACCATTTTGTATGCTGGTACTCTGAATCTCTCTCTCTCTCTCCCCCTGTCTATCTCTCTGATCTCTCCCTCTCCCTCTATTGTGTTGCGTAAATGTGTGGGGATGAATAGATAGAGGGATACAGAAAGAGAGTCATCAACACAGTGGAGCTTCTGGAACTCTTCCCCCAAACAGGGCATAGGGATTATCCACACACTGTTCAGTGAACCGACTCCCCTCCACTGGCAGTGTTCTATCACAGGCCATCCAGGTCATGCATATTCTACGTCTCTGAATGTCAGCCCCTGATAAATGTGTTATATTAAACCTGATCTGTATACTGATGGGACGATACCATAAAACCAGATTATAGACGCCCGCCTGTGGTCTGTTGTGGGAATATGATATTCGTGCTGGCTGTTGTAGGGGCCCGGGAATGGAGTTTTTAGCATCGACCCTAGCGTGTGTTTGTTCACAGAGAAGGGGGACGACTGACGCAGTTGTGTCGACTGATAAATATAGATGGCACAATGGTAGGAGATATAACGTAATAAGGAGAGCCAGATCGATAGATTTACATAGGGAAAGAATAAAAGAGACTGAAGTGTTTGTGTGTGTGCGCCCCCATGCATTTGTGAGTGTGTGGACCATTTTACTTCAACGGTGGCAGGATAGCCTCGCGGTTGAAGAGCTTTGGGCCAGTTACCGAAAGATCGCTGGTTCGAATCCCCGAGCTGACTAGGTGAGAAATCTGTCGACGTGGCCTTGAGCAAGGCACTTAACCCTAATTACTCCTGGAAGTCTCTCTGGATAAGAGCGTCTGCGAAATGACTAACAAGTAAAAATGAAAGGGTGTTTTCTTCGAGACCTGTCTGTGTAGGGCTGATAAGGTCCTGACCAGAACTCATCACTACGCCTGTGTGATGCCACAGCCTCTAGAGACTCCTATATCAATCAGGGCTAGTGGAGAAGTTTAAATAGCCTAAAGAGCTCCTACAGATTCCACAGTTCCTTTTCTACTTAATCGTAGATCATTGCATCAAAACATGGAATTATCTGAAATTAGTCTTTATTATTGGCTGACTTCTCTTCTCCTCTAGCTGTCATTAACATGATTCTGTGTACCAGGGCTTCTGTGTTGACCTAACTAACTGACCAAGATGGCGGATGGAATCCCTGTCATCTTCCGGCCCCACCTACCCTGCTGTCCTCCACTCTGCTTTACAAATAGAACTGTTGACTTGCTGCTTCTGTTGTCTCTGGTGTCCTCCTGTCTAAGGGCCCCAGGAGCCAGAAGTTTTTTGTCTGAGGAAAACCTCCTGTCCTCCAGTCGCTTAGTGTGTTTTTCTCATTGGACTACTGTGTTCCTCTGCCCTGACACGCCGGTTATATCTGGTGTGTGTGTGTGTGTGTGTGTGTGTGTGTGTGTGTGTGTGTGCGCACGCGCCATTTCATACCATGAATTCTGTCTGAAAAACATTGATCTGGTATATTTTATTCCTATTGTGTTACTATTGAATTGTTAGTATTAAAAACAGTTTGGCATGGGCTCGTAAGCACGTTGTGTTCCTCACATGTGACAAATGCAATTTCACACACCTTTCATCCACCTCTCACAACATCTCCCTTTCATTGGCTATCTCTAGTTCTCTCAAAATCTGCCCCCTGTGTGTGATTTGGCTAGCTGCGTTTTCAGGGGGTCTCTCTGCTGTGTGTGATGTCAGCTGTAGACAAGCACACAGATGCGTTCGACATGTGTGTTCTGTTAGATAATGTCCTGGCCTTCTCTCCTCTGTTGCCTGGGAGACGGGGACAGTTCTGTGTTTTGGTTTGGCCTCCTGTGGGAGCTGTAGCCTGTAAGAACTGAGGAAGGAAGGAGTGGTAGGGAGATTTAGATTGGTGTTACTGTATCCAGCAGGGACCAAACACACACACACACACCGGAGCTTCAGAGGGGGATAGCAGACCATTTTGGTTAAGCTTAAGGGTTTGTTGACTTTGGCTGGTGTAGGCGGGTCAGAGCACGAGCTGTTTATTCAGGCTTTATCCAGGCTGGGTGAGCGGCTGGTGGGCACAGATGGATGTATGAGAGAGAGAGAGAGACGGGAACAGGGAAGTGTCCGTGATGGAAGAGAGGTGTGGAGGACTGTAGCAGTGCTACCACAGAGGGACATAGCTGGTCTCAAGGTTACAGTCTCTGGCACCAGAAAAGTCTGCTGACGGAGGTGAATCTGAGAGAAAAGGACGGGGGAGATATACAGAACAGAGTAGGAGAGAGAGAGAGGGGTGTCAGCATAAAAGGTCTTGGCGACTCACACACACACACACACACACACACACAGAGAGATCAGTGTTTCACCTCTTTCGTAAAAGCCCCCCTGAGTTCCAGGTACTGCAAGGGGATTCTCCAGCTCTGACTACAGCACGGCTCAGGGAAGCACCACACCGCCCCATAGTGTTCTGTCCCTATAGGGGAAGGGCTTCTGCAGAACCCAAAAGGAACGAGAGGGATAGAGGACAAGGAAGACAAGTAAGAGAGAGCGAGAGAGGTTATACGAGTTGTGCTGGGGAAAGTCCAGTTTTTTCAGCAGTGCCTGTAGGGGAAGTGAGGTTCAGTACAGTAATGCCACAGTGCGGTGTGGCTCTGTAAGGGAAGTGACTCTTTAGACAGAGGGCTTGTTTGACAAGGAGGAGATTCCTTATGCTGGCTGGGGGAGTTTAGAGCCCAGAGCCTCGGGGAGGATGACTGTGTGGAGTTTCAAAGTTTATTCGCCACGCACACGGGATACAACAGGTGTAGTAATACGAGACAGTGAAATTCTTACCTTTTTAAAATTCTTAGCTCGTTCCCAACAATGCAGTGATAAGAATAACGGGAAATAGAATAACAATGAGAAGTAAGAATAAAAATGACACAAGAACTAATGAGAGTTAAAGAACACAAGAATCCAGGTTTATACAGATTAGTACCAGTACTTTATTCAATGTGCAGGGTTACTGGAGCTGTTGAGGTGGGTTTATACATAACAAGTGACTGGTAGCAGGATATCCATGTACAGTTGAAGTCGGAAGTTTACATACACTTTGGTTGTAGACATTAAAACTCGTTTTTCAAACACTCCACACATTTCTTGTTAACAAACTATTGTTTTGGCATGTCGGTTAGGACATCTACTTTGTGCATGACACAAGTAATTTTAACAACAATTGTTTACAGACAGATTATTTCACTTATAATTCACTGTATCACAATTCCAGTGGGTCAGAAGTTTACATACACTAAGTTGACTGTGCCTTTAAACAGCTTGGGAAATTCCAGAAAATGATGTCATGGCTTTAGAAGCTTCTGATAGGCTAATTGATGTCAATTAGAGATGTACCTGTGGATGTATTTCAAGGCCAACCTTCAAACTCCGTGCCTCTTTGCTTGACATCATGGTAAAATCAAAAGAAATCAGCCAAGACCTACAAAAAAAATTGTAGACCTCCACAAGTCTGGTTCATCCTTGCGAGCAATTTCCAAATGCCTGAAGGTACCATGTTAATCTGCGCAAACAATAGTACACAAGTATAAACACCATGGGACCATGCAGCTGTCATACTGCTCAGGAAAGAGATGCGTTCTGTCTCCTAGAGATGAACGTACTTTGATGTGAAAAGTGCAAATCCCAGAACAACAGCAAAGGACCTTGCGAAGATGCTGGAGGAAACGAGTACAACGGTATCTATATCCACAGTAAAACATATTGAAGCAACATCTCAAGACATCAGTCAGAAAGTTAAAGCTTGGTCTCAAATGGGTCTTCCAAATGGACAATGACGCCAAGCATACTTCCAAAGTTGTGGCAAAATGACTTAAGGACAACAAAGTCAAGGTATTGGAGTGGCCATCACAAAGCCCTGACCTCGATCCTATAGAAAATTTGTGGGCAGAACTGAAAAAGCATGTTTCAGCAAAGAGGCCTATAAACCTGACTCAGTTACATGAGCCCTGTCAGGGGGAATGGGCCAACATTCACCCAACTTATTGTGGGAAGGCTGTGGAAGGCTACCCGAAACGTTGGACCCAAGTTAAACAATTTAAAGGCAATGCTACCAAATGCTAATTGAATGTATGTAAACTTCTGACCCACTGGCAATGTGGTGAAAGAAGTAAAAGCTGAAATAAATCATTCTCTCTACTATTGTTCTGACATTTCACATTCTTAAAATAAAGTGGTGATCCTAACTGACCCGAGACAGGTAATTTCTATGAAGATTAAATGTCAGGAATAGTGAAACTGATTTTAAATGGTTGTGTCTGAGTGGGTAGAGACCTGCTCAGACAGACCTCGTCTCCTGTGTTCATACTGGCACAGATCATTCTTTTTAGGAGGTTCACACAGTTTACGGAGGACCCGGTCAGCATTCCTGAAAGTGTTGCACACACACAGATACAGACACACACTATGCCCATCCGCAGATAGCAGCAGATACACAGAAGTTTCACACGTTAATGAAGTCCTCAACTGTAATTCATCAGTATCATTAACCTGAAGTTGAAGTGTGTGTGTGTGTGTGTGTGTGGCAGGTAACCTAGTGGCTCAGAGCGTTGGGCCAGTAACCGAAAGGTGTGCGTGTATGTTTCTTTGGTGACTGTTGGCCCAACAGCTCTTAATACCCGTAGTTTTCCGTCACGGATGAGAGGGAATGTTTACTCTTTCAGAGGAAAGGAAAGTAGAAGAGTGCTGACTCTCTCTCTCTTTTCATCCTGTGTCGTTTCAGTTTGATGGCTTTTCCCTGAGGGGATTTCCAACTGTTACTGTCTCTACTGTAGAGCTCTGGCTTTGAGGTTTGATTATTTTGGTTAGATATGAGTGTTTTCAGGTAAATCCTGTGAGAAAATGGAATCCTCTGCTTTTTTGCCTTACTGTCCTAACGAGAGAGAGCGAGAGAGAGAGAGAGAGAGAGAGAGAGAGAGAGAGAGAGAGAGAGAGAGAGAGAGACTGGGTAAGGGAGGATGGAGGGAGGAGAGTTGGGAGAGGGAAGACATGTCTGAGTCAGTGTGAGGTCAATCAATTGTTCAGGCTTCTCACTTCAGCAGTTGGGCTCCGTCCTCATTGTAGACCGAGGACATCGACCACACCTCTGCACCCACTGCTGTTTCTCTCTCTCTCTCTTCCTCCTCTCCTCTCTCCCCCTCCCTTCCTCTCTCCTATCTCCTATGCCATAGATTTTCCCCCTGCGTCTAGTTTTGTGAGACAATGCTCAAGGAGCCGGAAAATCTTAGCTCATCCCTGCGTCTGTAACCCGAGACGCCCTGTGTGTGTGACCAAGGCTGGGCCAGGCGATACGGAGAGGAGGGGGGGGTGGAGGTGTTTGTGATGGTGGCCCGTGGAGGGTACAGATAGTCTGCATCCTGCTCAGATTAGCAGGAGGGCAGACTGAGACGTGGGACAGACAGACAGACAGACAGACAGACAGACAGACAGACAGACAGACAGACAGACAGACAGACAGACAGACAGACAGACGGCTGGGTGATGGTGGCAGGAGGAACATATGTTTACTGTGCTCCTCTGGGTAGGGGGTAGTCTCTTTTGCAGCAAGCAATGCTGTAGGGTAGAATAGGGGGGTATAGGGGGAGTAAATTAACAAAGGTTATAGGATTCGTAAGGGGGTAATAGGGGTGGGAGTTGAATTTCTAGGGGTACGTGGTTAGAGGGAAGGCGGCGAGGAGAGAGGGTGGTACGGTTAACTCAGTGTGGTTTCAGCGGCAGAGGGGTTTAGACAGTAAAGACCCTAATACTGATGGGGTGTAGGGAGTTTACTCACTAATAGTCCAAATGTGTGTTCTGGGGGACCTCATGGGGTCTTCGGGGGGCTTTGAGTCCTCTAATCCACTCTGAGCCTGTTTGGGACAGTTAATTGCATCCCCCTCTGTGCTGTAGAGACACAGAGGCTGTCACGTTCATCTGCCTTCAGCCCTGTTCTGCTGTGTTCTTCCTCTTCAGCCTGGAGTTATGAGAGTGTCTTTATCCTCTTCTGTACGTGGCTTAGTCTGCGCTCCCAGCTGAGCTTTCCAGGGTGCGACGCTTCATCAACATGCGCGGGTGTGTGTGTGCGTGTGTTTGCAGAGTGAATACAGTAAGTGTGACCAATATCAGACTTCATTATCCATCCCCTGTTGACAGCAGTGTATCAGAGGCAGGAAGAGGAGGAACAGATAGACGCCCAGGCAGCTCTCCATCCCGTTGCGCTCTAAGACTTACGGGGCATCTATTTTTTAATTTTTTTTAATTTCACCTTTATTTAACCAGGTAGGCAAGTTGAGAACAAGTTCTCATTAACAATTGCGACCTGGCCAAGATAAAGCAAAGCAGTTCGACACATACAGCGACACAGAGTTACACATGGAGCAAAACAAACATACAGTCAATAATACAGTATAAACAAGTCTATACGATGTGAGCAAATCAGGTGAGATAAGGGAGGTAAAGGCAAAAAAAGGCTATGGTGGCAAAGTAAATACAATATAGCAAGTGAAACACTGGAATGGTAGATTTGCAATGGAAGAATGTGCAAAGTAGAAATAAAAATAATGGGGTGCAAAGGACCAAAATAAATAAATTAAATACAGTAGGGAAAGAGGTAGTTGCTTGGGCTAAAATATAGGTGGGCTATGTACAGGTGCAGTAATCTGTGAGCTTCTCTGACAGTTGGTGCTTAAAGCTAGTGAGGGAGATAAGTGTTTCCAGTTTCAGTGCTTTTTGTAGTTCATTCCAGTCATTGGCAGCAGAGAACTGGAAGGAGAGGCGGCCAAAGAAAGAATTGGTTTTGGGGGTGACTAGAGAGATATACCTGCTGGAACGTGTGCTACAGGTGGGAGATGCTATGGTGACCAGCGAGCTGAGATAAGGGGGGACTTTACCTAGCAGGGTCTTGTAGATGACATGGAGCCAGTGGGTTTGGCGACGAGTATGAAGCGAGGGCCAGCCAACGAGAGCGTACAGGTCGCAATGGTGGGTAGTATATGGGGCTTTGGTGACAAAACGGATTGCACTGTGATAGACTGCATCAAATTTGTTGAGTAGGGTATTGGAGGCTATTTTGTAAATGACATCGCCAAAGTCGAGGATTGGTAGGATGGTCAGTTTTACAAGGGTATGTTTGGCAGTATGAGTGAAGGATGCTTTGTTGCGAAATAGGAAGCCAATTCTAGATTTAACTTTGGATTGGAGATATTTGATATTGGTCTGGAAGGAGAGTTTACAGTCTAACCAGACACCTAAGTATTTGTAGTTGTCCACGTATTCTAAATCAGAGCCGTCCAGAGTAGTGATGTTGGACAGGCGGGTAGGTGCGGGTAGCAATCGGTTGAAGAGCATGCATTTAGTTTTACTTGTATTTAAGAGCAATTGGAGGCCACGGAAGGAGAGTTGTATGGCATTGAAGCTTGCCTGGAGGGTTGTTAACACAGTGTCCAAAGAAGGGCCAGAAGTATACAGAATGGTGTCGTCTGCGTAGAGGTGGATCAGAGACTCACCAGCAGCAAGAGCGACCTCATTGATGTATACAGAGAAGAGAGTCGGTCCAAGAATTGAACCCTGTGGCACCCCCATAGAGACTGCCAGAGGTCCGGACAGCAGACCCTCCGATTTGACACACTGAACTCTATCAGAGAAGTAGTTGGTGAACAAGGCGAGGCAATCATTTGAGAAACCAAGGCTGTCGAGTCTGCCGATGAGGATGTGGTGATTGACAGAGTCGAAAGCCTTGGCCAGATCTATCTGTCAGACTGGATCCACCCTCCTGCTCCTCTGTCTCTGAGGCTGTGGACAGGCCAGGGTTGTTCACCTCTTAGCTCTATAAATCGCATCAACACTCCAACAAACAGGTCTCAACTGATCCTTGTTATGGGAAGATTAGGTGCAGCGCCAGACCTACCCGGGCGAACGAGTCTGACGTGAGTGGGACAGATGGGGTTTCACCTAAACCTGAGGGGCGAGATGTGAAGAGGAGGACAGGATGGGAGAGTCCCCTCCCGAAATGCATTTCCCCTCTTTGAGTGTTTGGGTTGGCCTTCTCTCTCTCTCCTCTCTCTTGTTCTCTCGCTCTCTCGTGCTCTCTCTCTCTCTGACCTCTAGTTCCATCAACACCGAGAATCTCTTTCCCAGGCACCTCCTGTAAGCAAGGCCTCCCAGCCTGTGCCTCCCGCTGACACGTCAGGCTCCTCCAGAAAGGATATTTTGCCTTGGTTACCGTGCTTCTGTGTTGCTGTCAAAGTGTGTCGCTTCTGACTGTTTTAATGGGAGAGCAGGCTGTCGCTTTCCCTTCAGAGATCAATCTCTTCCTTTCCTCTGCTCCTTTCCCACTGATCTAAGAACACTTAGCAGTGACAGTCTTTTCTATGTGTACTATGTTGATTCTGTTCGCGTCACGCACTCTCTCATCTCGATGGGTGAGATTTTAGCTCTTTGGCACCATCTAGTGACATCTGTCATAGAGTATCACTGTACTGTACTTAAAGGGATAGTTCCCCTCACAAAATCAGTGTCGAAAGCATACAGAGAGCAGCCTTCTAGGTGGCGCCACGTGAACACGTTTCTCAGGCAGAAGACTGAACTGAACACAGGAGCACGTT